>NC_071263.1:21546970-21561970 GCF_023375685.1 Ictalurus furcatus
CTGCCTCTCTCTCTCACACTCTCTCTCTGCCTCTTTCTCTTTCTCTGCCTCTCTCTCTGCCTCTCTAGCATTCTCTCTCTGTCTCTATTTCTCTGCCTCTCTCTCACACACTCTCTCTCTGCCTCTTTCTCTCTCACTCTCTCTGCCTCTCTAGCGCTCTCTCTCACTCTCTCAGCCTCTCTCTCTGTCTCTCTCTATTTCTCTGCCTCTCTCTCTCTCCCTCTTTCTCTCTTACACTCTCTGCCTCTCTCTCTCTGCCTCTTTCTCTCTCACTCTCTCTCTGCCTCTCTAGCTCTCTTTCTCAGCCTCTCTCTCTCTCTGTCTCTCTCTATTTCTCTGCCATAAAAATGCTGCAGATCAATGTTAGGACCCACTTGACAGCCTGTCTGTCATCTGTAGGAGGGCATTGAACTGATCAGAACAACGCTCACCAGATTATACCCTGTTAATGAATATGTTATCAAAATATTTTAAATCAAAATGAATAATAAATGTGTATTATGTAAAAATGAACCAGAAACAATATCCAACTTAATTCTGGAACTGCAGTCTTTTTTAAGAAACTTATTCTTGTATGAAGTCTCTCAGTTCGTATGTAGAAAAACGTATTCTCCCTCGAATAAAACAATATATTACGCTACACAATATAACAATATATTACATTACATTAACAATATATTATATTATTTTCAACACGATGACAAAGATGTCCATTTTACTTTTATTATAAATTTCTTACATTTTTTTAAATACTTTCTTCACAAATTGAATTGTTCAGAAAATAAACCTTATTTTGAATTATTTCTGTTAGAGTTACAATGTTATTATAAGATGGTAAAATGATGCAAAAATAGTTAAGCATTTGATAAAATCTTTCATTTCTATAATTTAACACGGTAATGTATATAACTATAATGCTATATTTCTTTACGTCGTTGTCTTTACTTTTATTCTTTTCTCTCTCTTTTTTCCCTTGTTGTACATTTCTTTGAACTCACCATGTGTTCATGTTTAAAAGTTTACCACAAATACTCAATTATTAACAAATCTGTGCAAAGAAAAGTCTATTCTGTGCTAACTAATGTGGCATGTTGTGTCAGTGTTTACTTGTTTAACATTTTTAATCATGTCTAAATTAAAAAAGACTCAATTTTATGCAGTTCTTGCTTGGCTCGTTTTTTGCCCGAGAGTGTGTATTCATGCATGTAGTTTATTATTTATTTATTAATTTTTCTTAGGCCTCTGCAGAATGAGGCTACAGGTATTGACCTGCAGGTTCCACTGTATCAGGAGGTGCGGGGTCCCATGATGACAGGCCATGTGGAATACCAGATCGTGGTGATCACCCGCCTCGCACCCTTCAAATCTTCTAAACACAAACCAGGAGATGTTGTCCAGTTTGTGGTGAGTGGCTGATTTCACAATCTAGAAAAAGAACTCCGTGACTAAAGAGAAACTTATTAGATGGTAAACCTGATTTCACAGACAATGGTCTGTTTTTCTTCTAATATTTTCTATTGGCCAGGATCATGTTTTGATCCTGTTTGGGTCCCTATGCAGTCCCTAATAAAAATAAGTTGTGGTTTATTACATATAGTGGTTCATAATTAATAATTCTGGTTAATAATTCTTCAGGTGTCAAAGAAGTACAGTGAAATTGATGAGTTTTACTCCAACTTGACTGCCCAGTATCCCAGCATCCATCTGCCTGCCATGCCCCGCAAAGCACTCTTTGTGGGAGAAACAGACATCCGTGAACGGCGAGTCTCCTTTGATGAGCTTGTCCGCTTTATTTCCAAACATCCGACTCTCTCTACCTGTCCAGAGCTAATGGAGTTCTTAGGTGAGAGACCTGGTGATGTCTGTGCATTGTATGTTTGTATTTAAACCATCAGTGTCATCACATTTGCGTTAAATATCACAGGAGGAAAAGGTGCACTTCATGATGTGAAAGCTTCCAATACCCCTGATGTAGTGGAGGACGAAAATGAAGACGATGGGTTGGATTTCTTTGGAAAAGATGAGGTACCTACCACTCAGCCCGAGCAAGTGAACAAGCCAGTGAAAGTAGGAAAGGCAGAAGAAGAGGAGGAGGAGGAGGAAGAAGAAGAGGAATTGTTTGACCCCTTAGGCAGTGTTAGGTAAGAATATAACTATAGAGTGTACACATTATCCCACATGACAAAGCAAGTGGAGTGTACTGTCCAAGTTGCACACACCAGATAAGTCCACTAGAGGGCAGTACAGCATTTGACAATGACTAGCCATATTTTATTTAAATCCTGCTTTAAAACTGCATAGAAAGTTTTATATAATTTATTATGCAAGAGCATTTGAAAACAAATGAGAGAGCATAAGCAGCAGCAGTACTACAACTAAAAATACACAGAAGCTATGTCATTAACCTTAATGTTTTTTGTATCTGATATTTAGCTAAATTTAAAATTTCTTGGGATAGACATCCATCATCTTCAAATCATCCTACCACAGTACCAATTATATACATATTATTTATGCCCTTCACTAATAATGGCACCCTTGGTAAATATGAGCAAAGAAGGCTGTGAAAATTGTCTTTATTGTTTAACCTTTTGATCTTTTGTTAAAAAAAATCACAAAAATACTCTGCTCTCATGTATATTGAACAATTGCAAACACAACTTATGTTTATAAAAAATATCCTTGTTAAATATAGGTGTGCAACAATTATTGGCACCCCTAAGAATTCATATGAGAAAAATATATTTCAAGAAAAAAGCCTCTACTCTCATCCAAAAACAAACTCAAGCGTCTTCAGTTTGCCAGACACTACTGGAACTTCAAATGGGATCGGGTTCTATGGTCAGTTGAAACCAAAATAGAGCTTTTTGGCAATAACCACCAGAGGTGGTTTTGGCTCACACAGAGAGGTAGCCATATGGAAAAGTGACACTATACTGTAAAAATACCACTATCTTTTGGATGAGATGTCAAACCGAGGTCCCGACTCTCTGTGGTCATTCCCAGGGCACTTCTCATAAAGATTATAGGTGTATTACCCTGGTGTCCTTTCAAAATATATATCATGGCCCCTTAATAAACTTCATCCCTGAATTGGCTACATCACTGTCATCTCATCTCCACCAATAGCTGGTGTGTGTTGGGTGTTCTGGTGCACTATGGCTTCCATCACATCATCCAGGTGGATCATACACGCTGGTGGTGGTTGAGGAGATTCCCCCCCATACAATTTATATTTTAAAAAAATCTAAGGAATTATTAAAAGTACCTCATGCCCACGGTTAAATATGGTGGTGGCTCTTTAATGTTTTGGGGCTGTTATTCTGCCAAAGGACCTGGACATTTTGTTAGGATACATGGCATCATGGACGCTATCAAATATCAACAGATATTAAATGAAACCCTGACTGCCTCTGCCAGAAATCTTCAAATGGGCCGTGGTTGGATCTTCCAGCAGGACGATGATCTAAAACATACATCAATATCAAGACAAAAATGGTTTACTGACCACAAAATCAAGGTCCTGCCATGGCCATCCCAGTCCCCTGACCTGAACCCCATAGAAAACCTGTGGGGTGAACTGAAGAGGAGAGTCCACCAGCATGGACCTTGAAATTTGAAGGATCTGGAGAGATTCTGTATGGAGGAACGGTCTCAGATTCATTGCCATGTATTCTCCAACCTCATCAGGCCTTATAGGAGAAGACTCAGAGCTGTTATCTTGGTAAAGGGAGGCAGTACAAAGTATTGACTAAAAGGGTGCCAATAATTGTTGCACACATTTAACAAAGATAAAAATTTTTCTTAAAAACCTGTGTTTTGTTTGCAATTGTTTGATATCCATGAGAGCAGAGTATTTTTGTGAATTTGAACAAAAGGTCAAAGGGTTAAACAATAAATACAATTTCAAATAATAATCGTCATAAAAACTCTGGAACTATGGGATTTATGTTGTGATTAAAAAAAAATCAAAAATAAATCAAAATAATTGAGTATTTTAGCATCTTCAAAGTAGACACTGTTTTTGCCTAGAATTTTCTCAACCAATTTCTGCTTTTTAAACAGTGTTAAAGGAGCTCCAACCTACACTGGACTCTTATTGGCTGCTTTTCGGAATATTTCGATCAAAGTCATCATTTTAAAAAAAATTATTTTTTTGTAAATAAAATTTTTGGTTTATAATGAAAGAAATGAATATGTTGTCACAATTATATTTTTGCAACACCGATTTCATACATTTAATCATTCACCTTCAGATATATATATATATATATATATATATATCAATTCCAGTGATACCAATATTTATGTTTCCAATGTAAAATATGATATATTTTTTTTAACTGATGGTTGTTTTAGTAATTTAGTGGTCTGAGATGGTCAACATTTTAGTGCTGCTCAGTTTCCTTTAGTGCTTAAAATTGCTTGTTTTCTGGCTTGTTACTGTGTTTCACAGTGAACACGGTTCCATAATTAAGGCCAGAAATCTGTCTGTCCATGTGAATACATTCTTAGTAGACAAGGTTGGCTGAACTTAGTTCAACACAAATTGTCTCTTTCAATCATAAGATTACACGTCAAACTTATGCTGCGCTGTGTTTATAGGATTTGTACTGTTAGCAGTGTTTGCTGCCAGTGTCTTCGGAAGTCTTAAGGATTTTTCTCCTCAGATGTTGGCTTGATGCCAGCTGTGTGACAGGGTTTGTTAAGTCCCTCATGTTGCTTTATTTATATATTTATAAATGTTTTTTGGGGAAAAGGGGGTATTTAAATTAGTTTGTCTGCGTATGAAGTACTGTGATTATTTAGTGCCAAATTTTTATCATTGAAATGAAAAGTTTTTAAACACGTTTAAAATCCAATCAAATTGCTGGAAGTGTTTTAAATGGCAGTGAGAATTTTCCAGAGTTGCATTAATGCCTGATAATTAGTGCAGTGCTTATGTTTACACACTCTTAAGGCCAGTGGTGAAACACTTTTACACCCTGTAGTGCAATAATTTAAACATGTCCATGTACTCAGAGTTTCAGGGTCAGTTTCTCAGCGAATCCTCTTTAATAAATGTGGAAAATCCTGTTTCTAATAACACTAGGCATTTTTTAAAATCCATTTTCATCTTTTTGTGGTTCATAATGTAACTAACCCTCCTTTCATTATGTCTGATTTGTCAGTTTGATGTTACTGGACGTCTTCCAGCAGTACACGCTCTTCAGCACTGTCCCAAATAAAGATACTATAAAAGGCCAATCATTTGTGCTATGTTTTGGAAAACTCTCACCCTTATCTCTCGATATGGAAATGCTCTTAATAAATCCCAGCTGAGAATTTTCAAGAAGCCGATGAGGCACCCTCACAAGACTTCTCTTAAAATCAAACAAATGCTTGTCTCTCTGCATCATTGCCCTGCACTGACTCGAATGGTGTCACTCACCTGTGTGTATTAGTGAATTAAAAAAGGAAATGGTTATCTGATTCATTTTGAATTTAATGGTTACATATCTAGCAAGTTACTGTTGGTTAAAAAGCAGTTGGATTTAGTCATGTGAAAACGTGAGCAGATAATGTTTTAAACCAATTGTCGAGTGTCTAGACTTTTAAAATAACTCTACTGTTAAATGTTATTTGAATACTCAGGGATAACCACCCTTCCTGGAACGATAGCAGTGTTGTGTCCAGGAACATGGCGCACTGATGTTTTGTCTCAAATTCATAAGGCTGACCTTTACTACATCCCTTTTAGTCACGAAATTACTTACTGGAATGGAACTGGACTATATTGCTCTTGTTTAGGGAATGTCTGCAATTTGTTTTACCAAGTTATGCAGCTGTTTCTCCGATGTGACCCTTTCAGACAGCCCCCTCCACCCAGATTTTCTAACAAAGCACCCTTTCTGTTTTAAATCACAAGCCTTTATAGGCCCTTCTTTGGCTTTAGAAAGGACATGGTATGTGGAACTGAATGGTGTAGGAAGTCATTTGTGTTGTTTATCGATGTTCTGATGGGAAGGCTTCTGCTAGTTTAGAGTAAAGGTAAATACACAGTAGATCACTGGGTGTGAATTGACAATGAGAAATACTATTTTGTTTAGACACAGAACCAGTATGATGATATTATATCATATAACCTATCAGATGATATTATATCATGTAACCTGTCTGTAATATTGAAATTTCATTTATAGTAAAATGATTGAAAAATAATACAGTAATACCCTCATCCTCTTTATGTACTTGAGATTTCTAAAGTTATAAGTTGTGCTTATAGGTCTAAGAAGCCTAAGCCTGCCAAGCCAGCACCAAAGCCTGCAGCTAAACCCAAACTCTGTCTGTTTGATGAGGAGGAGGATCCAGACAAGGAGCTTTTTCAGCCTGCAGTAAAGAGCAGTGAGTACGGCTTTTCGATTGTGTTACACCAAAAATGTATGACTTAACATGCATACACAATGTAAATATCTTATGGGAAACTTTTAAAGTGCAGACCATAAAAAGCACAGGGTGACATCAAGCTTTTTTTTTGCCTCCCAACCAATCAGGTCACAGTTAGCAAGGCAAACAAGAAAAACAAACATGGATGATAGAGTGCCGCTTTGATTAGTGAGTGAACATAAGCAGTCTTCCTATGCTTAAATTTACACAGACTCAGGAGCATGAGTAGTATACAAATTTTTTTTCAAACTTACAGTATAGCAAATACAAGGAGTATAATATCCACCTGGCTTTTTTAGGACATTCACCAGTACTCAGTCTGATGTCCCACTATAACTGTGACTACATACAGTCGTCACATGTTGATTTTCTGCCTCCATTGCGACTTCGAAGGCAAACAACCATCTCATCACCAGATATTTGTTAATTATGATCATTGTGTTAATTATGATTTTTAGAATGATAATTATAATCCAAATGGCAAGCAACGCTAGTTATGTAGCTAATACTAGCTAGGACTGCATTTGTAGGGTTCTTGTGTGCACATGGCAGGAGCCACATTCTTCATATCAGCACAAACGAGTATCTCAGACCAGCCAGTGTTCTGTTTAAAAAAAGTGTGAACATATACTAAGACTGAAAAACCAGAAAACCGCAGTTGGGTTTGATGTATTGTAATGAATTTCATCTTGCCTTCACTGTACCTACAGCTGATGTGAACTTGTTTGAGCACCTGGATTTAGGTGGAACTGTCTCTCTTGGAGACTCTTTGTTGCTCCCTTATGCTTACCAGAAGACTGAAGCTGCTGCTATTACAAAACGAGATGAAGACGTGGATGAGCTCTTCAGGTCAGTCGTTGTGTCTCCTTAACTTTCCTGCAAGGTCTTGAAGCCTTTGTGTCCTGTAGTCAGGGATAAGACTGACAATCCTGAGAGAATAGCCCATAAATTCCTCCAAAAAAGTATTTTTTTTTTTCTACATTTGGGCCGATACGGTTTCAGCCCGCTTTGCTGACACACCCATAACACGTCTTCAGCAGCGATTGAGAAGGCACAAGTGAAATCCAGTCACTGGTGTAATGAACACAAGCAAGATGGATTACTAAGAAACTAAAAGTAGATAGACTAAGCACACATTGTCCAGCCAAAGTACAAATTGCACAAAGGATTAGATTTTAATAACAAGGTTACATCTTGAGGAAACATGGCATGAACCCATTAGAGCATTACAGACTAGAAAAACACAAATCTTGTGACCTATCTGCGTTCTGTGTGTGTGTAATAGTTTGTCTCACATCATTTTTATTCCATGATCGATGTGATCATGCGATATAATGCATTGTTCAACCCTAATAGATATTAAATTAGAAAAAAAGGACATTTCTTTACCCCTCCCATGTAATATCGTGACCAGCTGTCACTACGTGTGTTCATTTGCAGGCATGTACTTGGTAGATCGATCACCCACTAAATAATCCACGCCTACTAGCGTAATAGCTTGCTGAAATGGCCGTAATTTGTTATAGTTTAAAATATGACATATATGAATAGTCAGTTGCATGCATTATGTTTTGACTACACACTCAACTAATCAGAACGCCAGTGTTTGGCCTCATATATCAATATTTTAATAAAGTTGTATGTAAATGTGTGTGTGCGAATGTTTATTACCTGTAATATACAAAGCGTGTTTTTGACAGCATGTAGTGATGCCCACAAATCTCCATAAAACTTCAAGTGCACAGACAACTGGGAGCATGAATTGAACGATCAGGGTACAGGCTGAAAGACAGAAATTTTCTAGTTATTTTGACTCACTTATATATCCCTGAACATATTTAATAATAATAATAATAATAATAATAATAATAATAATAATTGAGCTCTAAATCTTCTGTCATTGAATGTGAAAGTGTTTACAAGATTTGAAATGGTTTGTATCTGAACATAATTCTCACTGGGTTATGAAGCAAGGCATTTGGATGTTTAACTTGTAGGCATTTTGTGTTGGTATTTATTATATAAATAAATCCAGAGGGAGAGCACAATTCATTTGCAGGCCAAAGACCAGAATTCATATCTACTCTCTCAAATGACTCAAAGATTACTGTTGTGTTCTCACTTTTCCCTTCTGTTAGGGTGGAGGAGGATTTGGACAAACTTTTAGCGATCAGTAAACCACTGCAACCAAAGCCAGCTGTTCCCCCGAAACCAGCAGTGAAAGCCAAGCCGGTAATTCCACACAAGCCCTCCTCTGTGGCACAGACTGCCCGAACTCCTCCTCTGCCTGCCGTGGTCCAGCCAATGGATCAGCACGACATCTTGAAGTACATCCAACAGAACGAGGCTGCGACCAGTGAGGACCTGGACCTTTTTTAACTTTGTGGATCAGGGACAAGCCAGGCAAAACATTTCAGCATAAACACTAAAACATTCTTCTGCTAATCTTCATCTCAATTTAGACACTATCACAAAGACAGAAGGTTTTTGTTTTCCCTGACATGTTGTTGTTTTCAAACTAGTATTAGTACCCAGACAGCATTTTATACATTTTCCACCTTATTCACCTCAGATCAGAGGTCTTCAGAATTTTCACCTAACCATGAACATCATAACAAATAGCCGATTATCATGCTGAAATGAGGCCGGTATTTTTCACATGGATCCTAATTATGAAGTGCACTAATGTGCAGTTTTAATGAATGTCAGTATAACAATGACATCCTCCCGTTGATCAATTTATAATATATAATTCATAATATAAATTGACTAATGAGAGGATGTCATTATATGATATTCTATGATATTATTACATTGTACAGGGTGTCCCAAAAGTCTGCATACCAAAGGGGAAATGAACACGTTTTAGCAAAATGTCTTCCAAATTTTTTTTTAGTTTATTATATATTTTTTCAGGTAGCCTTTAAGAACGCCTTTGACAAAAGAAGAACGTATTGAAATCATTGTCATGGCTGGATCGGGAAGCTGTCGCGAGGACTTTAACAGGGAACATGGCGAGCACATCACACACGACACTATTACCAAACTTATTAACAAATTCAAAAAGACTATAAGTATTGCGGACCAACCGAGAAGTGGATGTCCACGAACATCTACTGACGAAGGCACAACCGACGTGGTGCTGGAAAACATAGTCCCCGATGTATGGACATTTTGAGACACCCTGTATTGTAGGAAAGGACCTTAATAAAAATTATTTTGACAATGTGCAATTATTTTGACAGCATGGCACTTATTTTGATAATGTACATTGAGTTGATTTTGATGATGGAAATTATGGTCATCTTTAATAAAGAAAACAAAAACGATGGTATTATTATTACTAATTTGTTTAATGGCATATAGACAACACTTTACAGTTTTTGATTTGTGTAGGACATGTGATCTGTGTAGCTGTAAAGTCATTTTTATACCTATAAAAATGTTTATTTACTTAATAAACACCCGTACTTTGTAGCATTTTGTACTCTTTATCTTCTTTTTGTTTGTCTGTTGCTGAAATCAAACACAAGGTGGCGATAAAACATTAGCTGCTCATATGAATTAAAGTGTGGCTCATTTTATGTTCAGTGTACATCCAGATAATGTTAATCAGTGAATTAAAAACATAATGTACATATGTACAGTATTCTATCAACCTGCTAAAGACTTCACAGGATCCCCCCCCCCTTTTTTTTTTTTAATTGTAAAGAGAAAAGGGGTTACGGATGGGGCTTTTTTTAAGGCTTGATTGCATAATGATCAGTCAGAGTCCGAACCATTTGAGGGCCAATCCCACAGAGGGCTTCCAGTGAATTATTGCATGGCAAAAGTTTATTTCTAGCTCTAATTACCTAGAAGCTATATTATTTCCTAAGCTGGGTAGTCAGTTGGAAGTTCCTACTTGTTCTACAACAATGTTATGATTACAGTCTCTATTACAAAGAAGTTTTAGGGAACTAACCTTACGGAAGTTAAAAGTTCTCCAGGGTAAGGGTATGAGTCGTGGCAGATTTTATAACTATTAGCGGAACGGTTTGTGTTTATCAGAAACTTTTGGTGGATGGTCTGTTTTATGCACATGTTATGTGTCTTGGAAGTTATTCTAATGTTGACTTTAATAGCAAACTATGACTCATAAAATAACTTAATTTATTTGATTGCCCAGTGCCAGTATGTGACCATGAAGCTGGTGGAGGAAATGCCAGAATGACTTTGCAGAAGTCAGAGGTGTAATGATTCTGGCCTGAGAAACAGAAGCCCATTTATCACACATGTATCATAAAATGAGAAGTAAACTGTGATGAGATTAGCCGAAGCAAGCTAATGTTATGCTAACCGCTGTGTGTAAACTCTAAATTTAGCTGTGTTTGCTAGTAGACGAGCTAATGTTCCCAATTTTATGATTTTTATTTATTTATTTATTTTGGAGTTCGTTTCCAAATTCAGTTATTTATTCCTAATGCTGTGTTCATTCTTAGTTCTCTGAGGACAGTTTACATTTGCATGATTTCATTGCTCTAGGGAGCAATAGATGAAATATGTGGCACATTGAATTAGTTGCTTGCCTGTATGAATGTTCTTGAGTTTTTCCAATAGCCAGTTATTCATTCTCATTAATGAAGTATTCAGAAGGAAAATTCAGTTTGTCTGTTTTCAGTTATATCTGTGTATTTCTGTAAATTTGGTTCATTTTGTAGATTTGAATTATGAATTAACACAATATTGTGTGGTATTGTGATACTACTTAGTATCTTGGTGTAGTGTCGTATGTAAGGTATGTTTATGGTATCGTGACAACCCTGCTCCTAAGATGTAATCTGATAACATATTAACTTATTAAGATAAATGGAGACACAAACTTTTGCCAATAGAAAAAGATCTGTTATTTCCTACATAACCCAGATACTTTAAAGTTTCATATAAGTTTTTTGCATATTTTTTCTGAAACACATTTTCTCATCTGTTAAGCAGATGCAGGTATTAAATATAGAGAAACTGATGTTAATGTGGGAACATATATTTTCGGTCCAACTTTCCTTTTAATATAGTTATACCAGATTACTGTTGTGGCACCTTTCGTTCCAGTTAGAAAAAGAAAAAAAAAAAAACACTGAAAAAGCACTTTATGCCAGTGCCAAAATTCTTTCCCCAATGTATCTAAATAAATAACGTGGTAAAATTTGAAGTACAGCTTCAAATTCTTCACTCAAGTTAAAGAAAAAAGGTTTAAACTCTTAAATTCACTTATCATACTAAGTATGAAAGTAAAAGTAGAAAAACTATTCACAAAAGAAAAAAGATGTCTGTCTCAAATCCCACATTGATTTAGTTGCTGGTTGATTGTAAATTAGTGCCCCTTTCACCAAGAGCAAACATTAGCTAAGGCAGTTTCATCCTCATGCTAGCATGATAACTAAGAAGATACAAACTAGCTGAATGCTAATAGCTAGCTCTTATAATACAAACTGCCTCGATAAATACAAAGTGTACATAACAACAGACAGATTACAGTGATAGGTGTTATGCCTCAGTCTAACTGACACACATGTTAAAGGTTAAAGTTTTTAAGTAATTTAAATCCTTGAACTCCTTGAAGCTATCTGATGCTTAGAAGTCACCTTATGACTTTATAAATGTATGATAGGTTTAGAAAAATGCCATGATGTAGTGTTTGGAAAAGTGTTTGGAACAAGAAGGTAAGCATAAAAGTCAAAAGTACAAGTCAAAAGTATTAGGTGGAAAAAAACAAAAACAAAGTACAGCTGCTTTAAAACCAGACTTAAATGTGCATTAGGTAAGATTAATTTAGAAAAAAATTTAATGTCTCTAATGGTTAAATAGATGGAATAAGATTTGAATGACTCGTTTAGTCCTTGAGCCCGCCCCATTCACGTCCATGCACACAAAGCTCTGCCCTCAGAACCTATGGTGCTAGCATGCTAACTCTAATTAGCATTAGAAAGGACTGTCATAACATCACTTTATGTGCACAGACATTCAACTGCTTGAAAGAAAAGTTATAACTCTATATCCATGCAATCTTCTCCTCATAATGATTTATGAGTCTGTGAAGGGGCATTGGGGACATGTCTATAAACTGACTGACAAGAGGCTAATCCACATATAAACAAACATTCTGGACCTGAAGGCAAGTATCCAAACGTTTTTTTTTTAATCATGTAATACACTTTTGCTGAGACAATGGCCTAAACTGTTATTTGTTAGCATTTCTACATATTTGTCCACATTATTTGTACTAGTAAGAAGTGAAAAATATTGACTTTTGCACCTTTAAGTACAGTAAGATAACTGAATGGTTCGTTGTTAGGTCCTCACCTCAGCTTTAGGCATTTATCTTATTCATTTAGCAGTAGTATAGCATGTACAGTAAAACATTTGCAAAATTACATTTGGTAAATGTACTCTTGGTATTATTACAGAATGCCAGAATTAACCTAAAAGTGGGGTTTTGTCCAAGAACATTCCAGCATATTGGATGATTTCCGTCTGCTTCTCTGTTTGTCCAGCTTTCTAGGCAGCTATCAGACTTAGGCTTACATTGCATGGACCCACAACCCCACCCCAAAAAATCTCCCCTTTGCAGCGGGATCACATCAATCACGTATTCTTTTAAAAAAAATGTTTTTGTTGCTTGAAAGATATAAAGTCTAATCTAGAAACAGAAATATTTTTGCTCTGATCGTATATATTAATTCCCTCTATGATAGCAGGATTTCTCTTCAGTAAACATGCTGTATGTATTACATTCAGTTCTAACTACTTTTCAGGAAAAAGAACAGTTGCAGCATATCCATAAGCTCAAACCTAGAAACAGATGTTACTTGATTCACAGCACTGCAGAGAGATAAATAAAAATGTGCTTTCTCACAATCCCTCAGATCTGTCAGGTCCAGTAATATGAGCTGTGTCTTTGGTTATGTCCAGATCAGTCCGGCTCCCAGCAGTTACAGATGTGCTTTTGAGGTATGACAGATCATAGCTGTATGATCATAGCCACTGCAGTGGCTGGAACAGGGGCATTCAGACACAACCACATGTCTGAATGCACAAAGCTTGTGTTGGCTTTGACACAAAGTTTTAAGAACAGTCCTCAGTTTGGAGCCACATCTGTACAGGAAATAGGGTCATGTTTGTGGGACTTCTATTAACCTTTTTTTCAGCCGGGGAAAAAAAACCTGAGAAACCCTGAGGTGAATTTTCAACTGGCTCTTGTTTTTACAGAGTAAGTACACCATATTGGCAAAACATTAGAGATGTCTGTTACCATTTGTTTTCATGGTTGGCCTTTTCCTGACCCCTGGACAGGCCTTTTCTCCTCTGGATCATTTTTTTTTTTACGATCAAATATTTAATTAGTTTCCAGTACATAACATAAGCCAGCCTGGATCTGTAATTTCACATTAATTGTTCTCAACAAAAATAAACAAATGGCATACCAAATGAAAAAGACCAAACAGGGTGGAATATTTAGGGCATTTTTTAATGAGATAACATTAAGTCCTTAAGGCACGATGCGATGCTGTAGCTAAATTAACTGTCTGAAGCAGTTGTAACGTCATCAGGATATAAATGTGTCAAAGCCAAAAGGATTTTCAAATAAGCATATGCATAATTATTCATTTATTCTTTCATCTTATCTAGAGCATACAGAGCATATTTCTGTAAACACGGGCTCAAGGCAGAAAAATCCACTCCAAAATGGGACACCAGTACACAGCAGGGTGCCATTCACACACACACACACACACACTTACAGGCAATGTAGCATAGCCAATCCACCTACCTGCATGGTTGTGGACAGTGAGAGGAAACCTGAAAACCTAAAGGAATCTGCACGAACACAGGGAGAAGACGTGGAACTCCATACAGAAATTAACCCAAGCTCAGGATCAAACTGGGGACCCTGTAGCCGTGAGGCTTCATCACCAACCCACTGCACCACCGTGTCAGTCATTTGCATCCCATCCATCCATTTTCTGTACCGCTTATCCTACACAGGGTCAAGGGGGAGCCTATCCCAGGGAACTTGGGGCACAAGACAGGGAACACCCTGGACAGGGTGCCAACCGCTGTGCAACAATTGCACACACATGCTTACACTGTGGACAATTTGGAAACACCAATCAGTCTACAGCACATATCTTTGGACTGGGGGAGGAAATCTGAAGTAAGCCCCCAAAGCATGGGGAGAACTTGCATGCTCCATGCACACAGGGTGGAGGTGGAAATCGAACCCCCATCCCCGTAGACGTGATGTAAATGTGCTAACCATTAAGCCACCATGCCCTCCATCCATTTGCATAATGGAAGCAAAAAAGATTATATTTACAGTTAATACTGTAACCACACCAGAAACACTATCTGCATCAGTCTAGTGCATGAGATACAAGCACCTAAATAGAGGGGAAAATATGGTTGTCATCATTCATTTTCTGACACAGTTAAGACAGCACATTTTGGGATTCAGCCATTCAGAATATTTTATTTTATATTATAGTATTTTATGCATTGCTCACTGACTATTTGGAAAAACGGTTTTATTTGCTGCAG
>NC_071263.1:21884470-21979470 GCF_023375685.1 Ictalurus furcatus
CTACTTCTGACTCCATCTTCCTGCCCCTTTATACTGGGATTTTCATCCTTGTATTAATATTTTTATTATTGTTTTTCTTTTCTTTGACATTTTTCTTGTTAAATGATTTTGTACAGTGATAGACATAAAGTGCAGCTGGGGATTTGTAATGATTAGAGATGATACAAAAAAAAAAAAAAAATGAAAGAAATACCAAAATGTCGTACTATTACTGGTAAAGATATTGTCCTCATTTTTTATTCAGATTCCCTGCAGTCTCCTTCTGATACAATTGAACAATTCTTGACATAACGCGTTCCAATTGTGTGCCGAAGAGCCACCTGGAGATTGCACACCACCAGTATTTACTAATTATATATCTTTAGGACAAGTGCAAATAGTCTACTGGCACATAAGTGGGGACAATGACCCTGTTAGTCCCGCTTTCATAAATTCTATTTATATATATTTATTCTACAAAACCCTTCTTTTTTTTTTTTTTCCATTTCCCAAGTACTGCTTTAGTTTATGTATAACCATCAGAACATGGAAACAAAGGTGTCCCCGTGCAAAGTCATAAATAAAGGAAATGGATCTCAGAAATCACTGTTTGCCTCTAAATTGAACGTCCAAGTATATTATACCCCTGTTGAAAAATTTTGTATTACAAGATTTGTATAAAAAAAATCAATCATTTACATACAGTAAAAAGTTTCATTTGTTTCCCCACTAATGTCTACAAACAGGAAATTGCATATAGCCCAACTGTTTATTTTTTTTCCCCCCCACAGATTGCTGCTCATCGCCATAAATGTTGTCAAAACGTATATTGCTGATATGATGTGAGACTCGTGCTACTGATATACGGATCAGGCTAAATGAACATTGACACTGGGGCGAACCTCTGCTGCCATTACACTAATGCAGATTTAATGACAAAAGCTCTTTTCTAACACAAAATCAGATAATGTTCATTGCTAAGTTCTGGGACTTCCACCATTAGGTTTCCGTGTCATGATGTTTACAATAGAACTGCGACATTCATACATCACGTTGATTTCCTTTCGCTGTTCATTTTCATCAAGTATTTATCTACCCACCATGTACAGGTGCCAAGAATAAAACTCCTCAAGCATAACTTAGAAATAAAACGCAGTCTGTCCTTTTTCACAAAATGTAAAAAAAAAAAAAAAAAAATCATTCAACAAGGAGAAAATGGTTTAAAAAGTCGGCATACACTGAGTTCCCAGTTTATTGAAAACTAGATCAATATACCTAATAAACTTTTTTATTTTGTGTTTTTTTTAATAAATAGGTACATTGTTCTATTGTGTAATAAACTGGTATAAAAAGATACACTCAGTGTATCCTTGCATGTCCATTATTTTGATGCAGTAGTTTAGCTTTCTCAAACTAAAATCCTTTTGTTAATCAGCAAGCATTAAAAAAAGAATGTATATATCAATACTGTTTGCCTTACTGTTCAGAAATATACACTAAAATGTGCATACATGAGCAGCTAGAAATGTTACATCACACTATGTGAGCTCATATGAAAATGTACAAAATGTGAAATGTTTTCAAAAACTATTTTGCCATTAAATATTTTTCAAAGCAAGACCAAAAATAAAGATAAATAAAAAAAAAAATCATGAATTGTAAGCATAACACTTTTTTTTTTTTTTTTTTAAAGAACATATGTGAATATTTAACACTGTCTGCTAAATTACAGCAGCAAACCATGAGGCAATCTCAATCGCATTTCTCCTGTTTCATAATCGTCCCCTTCTTTCCCCTTGCTTTGAGGTTTGCTGAGTGGCTAGACTTGGATTCCTTGTACTGCTTGTTTTATATTCTCCAGTAACGCTTTGTTCTCCGGACTCTGGTACTGCTCTTGATTTGTGTACATATCTGTCAGAGTCGTCACGTATGCGTCAAAGTTCTGTTCGCTTATTGGATCCTGTGAACACACATAGGAAAGGTTATAACAGTAAAGAAGAGACACAGAGAAGTTGTGATGTACACAAACACACCTCAGAACATGACACAAACTGTCATTGGCTTTTATGTGATCACATGAAGAGTGTCACTTGAAAAGGGGAAAGGGGAATATGTGTGAGTGTAAGACTGATAGAAGAGATAAAACGGTGGTCAGGATCCTTGTTGATCCTTGATCTATAGTGTTTATCTACAGTGTGATCAGATGTCAGAAAAAAATGATGTAAATATGGAGGACGTGCAAATGGATCCAAACTATAAGCAATATGGCTGCACCACAATATCATGGCAACGTTACGTCTATTTTGTCCTTTCACTACTAACATAATCATACAAAACCAAGAAACTGGATCTTTCTCAAGGCTAAGCTGTGACAGGATAAAAAGAATTCATTTTTTAAATTATTTTTTAGAGGATGATATTTACATCACTTTCTGTAAATGGTATAAACCATCTCATTGTAGTTTAAGCATATTTTGACCAGTAGCACTTCCAGGCTGAGGTACATTGCTTCTTTTCGTTTGCTTTTTTATTGCATTGCAGGGGTTCTCAAGCCTTTTGCAGCCAGGGACCCTGTTATCTGTAAAATGATCATCTGGCTATTTATTGGAGCCATAGAGCTTTATAATCTGGAAATTTCCACTCAGTACATTAGGAATAAGTGGACATATATATACACATATATTTGAGCTATTGAGATTTCGATTAAACCCAAATTAAATTCAAGTGAACAGTCAAACTGGCTATTAAATACATAATGAATAAAACAGCTTTGATAATTGTGAGTTATGATTTCCACCACTGTAACAAATAATAATAATAATAATAATAATAATAATAATAATAATAATAAATCACACACTCCCTGGCTATACTTCACAAACCCCTGGGGCTCCTTGGATCCCACTTTGAGAACCACTGTTCTATTGTATTGGACTATCGTTTGATACATTTTTCACTCAAAGAGACTAAAATAATGATGACAGGGACATCATTATGCAGGGTTGTAAATGTCGGCTGTCCAGGTTACATGTTTAAACTTCAAATGAATCAGTCAGGGAATGGAAGCATGGACAAAAAAGTGCAAAAGTGATAATATACAGTAAAGATGATTTATCATTATTATGGACTATGGATTATGGACTAATATCTTCCTTAAGCAATGGCATGAAATGATTCATGAATCATCAAATGATTCACAATTCATCAAGTGATTCATGGTTCATCAAGTGACTCATGAATCATCAAATGATTCATCATTCATTGAATGACTCATGATTAATCAAATATTTTACAAAACATTAAATGACTCATGATTCATCAAATGATTCATGATTCATCAAATGATTCATCAATACATTGGGCACATACATATGTATATGTACAATGAGTTGCCCATCTAGTAACTAACAAACTAGCAAACATGTGGATTTTAAGTAGTAATTGGAACACCACAAATACAAATACAAATGGAAACTAAGCTCATTTACTTCTTTTGTACAAGCCAGTGCAAACCACTGTACCAAATCATGTTCCATTTACTAAAACAATATCTGTAAATAAAACTAGCTATACCACTATAAACAATGTTTCTATTAAAAAAAACATGCAAATAGTTTTAGAGAGAATATGGAAAGAATGAAGGAAACAAAAGAGCCGGAGAGGAGTAGACTGTGAAAATGATTTCCTTACTCGCTGATGCAACTGTAAACAGCTGTTATTTCTAATCGGAGGCTCTTTGTGTAGCGGCGGTTTCTAGAGAGGAAGGCAGAGATCTATTAGCCTACTGTATCCAACATGCACATCTTCCATCTCTGTGGGCTTTTCCCATTTCTGCATAGAATCATAGCTGGTCCAAGAATTAATCTGACAAACCCAGACCTCGTCACAATTCCTACCAGTCATTAAGTTCAAGGGCCACAAACCAGTTTTTATTACTCTTATTGTTAGTGTTTTTGAATAGATAATAGTGTTGACAGATTTAATGAATTAAACATGACAATGTCTTAATAAAACCTGTCCGATCCTTTTAAGTTCATCTACAAAACAAACATTAAGCATTAAACACATTTTAGAATATTCGGAACACACAAAAACCTTAATTAATAGAATTTTTTTTATGAAAACTTTTGACAACTTTTTTAACTTAAACATCATTATATTTTCTCGTATGTTTATTGTACTGCCATGATATCTGTTTATGAAATGGATTTAAATTAATTCTTAGCTGTCAGTTAATTTCTCATTATGTAAAGGTCTGAAAAAAAAAAAAAAGCAAAATGAATGCTATGGAAGAAAGCTGTTTTTTTGTGATGTTTTCTAAATTGGTAAACTAAAATGTATACATACAGTATTTGCATTGCTAATAATAGTTTAACACTGCATGTGACATGTAAAGTAGCCAGGATAATTAATCTATCATCTAGGTTTTGACATGTCACTGACAGAAATTTTGTCAAATAGAAAGAGATTGGTAACTAGTAAGAGTAACCGAGATGCCATTTTACTTTACCACCGTGTTGAATATTCCAAAAAAATTTCCTAGGGGTGACTGTGTTCATATAAAAGAGTTGTGTTGTGGGATATATTTTTCCTAACCTAAAGCATGGCATGATTTAAAGATATTAAATTGATTCCCATGCAAAAATAATAAGTAGTAAATTTAATGATTATATTTCGAGGTAAAGTGTAGTTAAACCGGCCTGGAACATACAAAATGCTGTTTTCTCAAGTGGTTGTTGTGAAGGACACTTCACCTGTGTTCAAAATGTCTTTTATCTTTACTTTACTTTCATATTTGCCAAGGAAATTTTTGTAAAAAGTATTATTCAGACAAAATATCACTTCTATATTGCTGGCCTTCAAATGTGTCTTGTCAGTGTACATATACTGTACATGCAATTGAAATAATGATAATAATGCTCGTTATAATGCTCCTCTAGCCATTTTACACAATTTCTGTCAGTGACCCTATTCATAAAATTGTACGGATCATGCTGATTGGCTCCTGTCCCTTTTCACATCGCTGACACACTCATTCATATCTCCCGAGTGCTATTACATGTACATTATAAAGCAGTTGCATCGGAACATTGCATGCAGAGTCAAGTGTCGCCTGAAGCCACAGAGAGCTATGATCTGAAAATCAACAAGCTGCAGCGCAATGCTCTTTGCTTTCCATAACTTGCCCGCTATCCGTTCTCGATGGTGGCCCTTACCATATGAGGGAGCTGGATATTAGCTAAACTGTTAATCAGTGACTGGCTGAGGTTGGCCAGCTCATGCAGGAGAGATTCATTTTGCTGTTCAATCACCTTGTTTTCTTCCTCTATCGACTTCAGATTAGACTCCATGGTTGTAATCTGGGGGGAGGGGGGAATGATTAGAGTTGTTAGGTGCTCAGACATAAACATTCCATCAAGGGTCTTTTGTACCTTTTGTGTGTATCTTTTACCCGAGAAGTTGCATGTGGTGTATGTATAATTAACTTTTAGAGTAAAGCAATGGTACTTGAGGTCCAGTTTACCAAAATAATTTATAAAGATACACACTAAAGGTACAAAAAAAAAAAAAAAAAAAATCAGCTGCCTACAGTATATTTCTGAGAATGTAGAGCTAACGTGTTAATCCTAGAATAAGTTTACTCTTCCCCCAACTCCTACAACTGGATTTTTAGGCCCTCTTTGAAATTCAGCTGAACGTTCATGCAGTCTGACAAATTGAAGCCAAAAGATTGAATTCATGTTGAAACCAAACTCTTCTTATCTTAAATTTTAAATGAATCTTGCAGGCAGGAATCGCAGAAGCAGTGCCATGCACATAACCATGAATTTAAACATTTCACTGTAAAACTTTGAAACCCCAAACTGAAAACACTTAAAGCTTACAAATATAAATTCTGCAGTTTGTAAACTGTGAATAGTTTGTGATTTAAGAATAAATAAATAAATAATAATAATAAAAAATATATATATATATTTACCTGTGTTCTAAGTTTGATCATATCTGCCTCCACCTGTGAATTGGATTCATTTAAATCTTTGATTTCTTCATCCAGCTGTTTAATGTCTTCATCATTGTGTAAACCTACAAAAATTCAAATTAAATGTTAAAACACACAAACAAATTGTATTTTTTTTTGCAAAATATATAGACGCCGTTAAAATAGCGTAATATAAAAAAGGTTAAATTTATCAGTGAACACGACAACATAAATTAGCACAAATTTATTTCCCTAGTTTACTAATTAACCTGTAACCTCTAATCGAGCAACCCGTAAACTGACCTGTTACATACAGTATTTGCCAGTTATATTAGAAAATAAGGAGCTGCTTCGGATAGAGCTGGATCTTTCATTTGTAATTGTTATGGAGCTATTAATATTGACCTTTTAACAGGATATTACAGATTTCCTTTGTACACCGCACTTGCCGGTCCAGCACCTCTTGACTATTTATTATAAAATGTAGTAAATGTGTTCTCTGGGTTGTTTCCGTATTTCAGTATCTCTCACTCTTTTTTCTTTGGTGGATTTGTAAATGTATTTGAAACGTTTTTGAATTTTTTTTTTTTGAAAATTCACACTGCAGTTCAATTCAGTTCTGCCATTAAGTGCTGATTTTGCGACACTTATAACTTGCACAATAGAACGGATTAGGCTCCCTTGTCAAATTTGTGCATTTTATACTGCAATTTCTGCAAGTTCACCTAGAGTATACAATTAATTGCTTTTCTAATCACATTATTGCACACTTGTGCACATTATTTGCACAAGTGTGATTGACTGTGAATATAGTGTGCATGCAGGTGAATGCATACTCATAAATGATTATTAACTCTATTTACCAGAGGCCCAAAAAATGGAATTTCCACTTGTTTTGGAGGCGCCCATATTCAGCATTGAATTTATATGTGAAGCCAAATGCCACAGTAGTGTTTAACGGCTCATATGAAAGTAGATACTCAAGACTTTAAGAATTTGCAGTTTTTCATAAGTATGTCTATTTTTTTTTTTACCTGGCCAACTAGGTTTAAATTTGATTGTGGAAGTTGCATATGGTGTTTTACTATCAAAAAAGCTTTAATTGTGCTCTCTGTTTTATCTCTGTACCAGTGTTAACAGTGTCCTGACTAATCATATAACATATGACTTGCGGCAATAAAATAATGAATTTGTTTATACTGATTGAAAATGTCTGATAAGTCGATTTCCATTCCACAGTGTACTGGTAGAAAGAGTTAAGAACACTGCTTTGGTAGTATGAAGCAGCAGATTTTACCATTGCTTGGCCGTTTTATTGTAAGCATCTCCACTCCTGACAGTCTGGCCTTCTTCATAGCAGATGAAGCACGTGGACAACCCGACAGACTAAAAGACATAAAAAACACAAACATAGTCACATAAACATAGTAGCACTGTATCCTTGTTCAATAAATTAATTTAAATCTGCTCAAAAGTATGTGTTTTATGAGTTAGGTTTATTGAGTATTTAGGTTTTGATGGTTGCAGATGGACTTTTTATGTAGTAATTTCATTTAATACTACTGTCTTGCTTGGGGGTGGTGTGATATATTTTTTTCTCATAAAGTCCCACCTTCGATGGGTTAAAAAGCTGCCACTGACATGACCTGAGCCGTCACAGCCTGGAGTTGGACAGGACATGCCGTCTGTCTTCCCAGCTTTCCATGTGAACTGTGTGCCATTCATGTAGCAGTCCTTCTGCCGCTTGGCAGCCAGGGGGCAACCCGATGCACTGCGGTGAGATGCATACTTCCCTGTCACATGACCCTGTCCATCACAACCAGGTACAGGACACCTGAAAACACCAGAACAGGTCCTGTTACGAAGACTTCCTCCTGTTTTTTACTCTCCAGGGTTCACTGATTCTGATTTGGAGTCAATTCCAAGAGAGTTTATACTACTTTTTATAATATTTTTGAGTCTGACAGTTCTTGATGATAAACTTGATGAACTTTAGGTCAATGGTTGGATGAGCAGATGTCTAATATGTGGTCTCCAAATTAGCTCATGATACCAGTTGTCAAAGTAAACAATTGCCGATTTAGTTATTATTGTAATTTGGAACTGTCTTGGTGGAGTTCTGAATGGTCTCCAGCATCTGTGTGGGTTTCTTCCTCGTTCGCTGGTTTCCTCCAACCTCACAAAAACATCCCTGTAAGTGGATTATGACTATAAATTGCCCAAACATGTGAATGAGTGTGTGAGTGTTCTGCAATGGACTGGTGTCCCAGCCAGGATGCCCACTGTTCCCAGGATGAGTTCCAGATCAACCATGACCCCGACCAAGACAAAGTGGTTACTGATTAAAAATGAATAAATGTAATTTGGGGAGCTGAAGATAGCTAAACCTGTATGTGACTCTCCAATGTCAGCTCCTTTGCCTGAGAATCTTAGGATCCTTCAGTTTTGGAAATGTCACAAATATACAAGACAATTACAAAAAAGAGTACATATTTAGGAAAAAAATAATTCATCTAGCACCCTAAAGGGATATTTGGTTTGTACAGCAATAATCGAATCTCCTACATTCTCAAGTGCGAGTAAATTTAACATTATGGGAGTCTGGAATTAGAGAAGTTACTTGCTTAAGGATCAACACCCAGCCCCATTTGGTGCATTCTGAATATATTTTGTTCCACAATAGTCAGCAATTATTTCCCTATTTTTATCCCGTGTTGATTTTTGTTAGTGATAGGAAAACAAGGTATCTCTCAATTAGTGTGACATATGGGAGCCTATTAAGCCGAACCATCTGATTCACTCAGGACTTTCCAAAATTGTCCCCAGTCCCCAGAACTCCTCAGCACAGACATCTAGGAGACTCAGCACTCCTCAGCTTTTCAATCTCAGTCCCTTTCCATCTGCACTTAACTCCAAAATAAGACAGGCTTTGAGTTTCTGCTTAAGTGCAAGCTCTTCACAAAATATTACATTCACTGACATTCACATTCATGTTCTATGAAAATGCTGATGTCCTACAACTTCTTTTCTTTCCGAACAAGGGGATGTTTGAGAACCGAAGCTGGTGCAGCTATGAATTTATTGACTACAAACCCTCTAATGTAGACTGTTTGAATTCAACTTCTCCTTGAAGCTTGACGTTTTGGAAGGCCATACCTTATTGGTTCCTGGTCCTCTTTGTCCTCTTTGCTGTGGGTAATCTTTATGCCACTCTTTCGAGCTCGTGGACATCCTGACAAACTGGAAAAAAAGACACATTGGTGAGTATTTTGCCATGGAAAAAAACATATCCAACATAATATTCATAAAGAATTTGTATTGTATAAAACAGATCAATCAATAAAATGCTGAATGTGAAACAGTCGTAGGGGAAAATTCAACTTTACCTTCTGTGGGAGGCGTAATTTCCAGTGATATGTCCCGAGCCATCACAGCCCGGAGTCGGGCACCTGGGACAGAAATGCACGCTGTTACTGCCCAACGTTGGAAGAAGACAGAACCCTGAGTAATTAGTGTTGTTTTCCATTATCACATGCTTGATAACACTTGCCCTTCATTGCAAATAGGTGATTAGATGTAGAATTAGTGCAGCTTATCTTTGAATCTGGTTATCTCTACAGGTGAATAATGAGAGCAACATGAACTACAGATAAAAACAATACAAAAGAAACAAACAAACAAAAAAAAAACAAACCTAGGTAACTGGAAGGTAACTGGAACATAACTTTCTCACTGATCTTGTGTCGGGATGACGATCATTGCTTATTCAATATGTGCAGAAGTATTATTTGCTGCATACACTCATATTTGAAATAAAAAGCTCGGTCTTATAACCTGATTCACACCAGTGCACTA
The DNA here is from genome assembly GCF_023375685.1 of Ictalurus furcatus. Classification (NCBI taxonomy): domain Eukaryota; kingdom Metazoa; phylum Chordata; class Actinopteri; order Siluriformes; family Ictaluridae; genus Ictalurus; species Ictalurus furcatus. The sequence goes on from NC_071263.1 coordinate 21,894,285, forward strand.
ACTCTAATCAATACATTCCTGTTGGAAGCTAAATCTCTAAATCTACTACACACTCATTAACATGAAGCCCAATGTGTCCAAGACAAGGAAAATGACTGAATCTTTTAAACCTCATTTCTTATTTGATTACATCAGAGCCTTACACTTTCAATATTCATATATGTGTATATATATATGTTTATATATAAAGTTTTTGTGTGTTCCCAGTTGTTTTAATTAGTACAGTAGCCCAAGTTGTAACTAAAAAAAAAAATGTTGGAGTGTCATTATTTCAACTTAATATCACATTGTTGAAACATAATAACACATTGTTTAATATATTAATATTATATTAATAATATAATGTTAATATATTAATATTACATTATTATCCAATCATTATGACTTAATATTTTAAAAATATTTTGTCCTTTGACTTAATATCTTGCTCTTTCAGGTTAACTCAACAGATCACTATTTCAACTTAATGACATATTGTTTCAAGATATATTAATATTTTGGATTGTTAACTCATCATTTCAGTTTAATAACCTATTATTACAAGACACATTGTTCTTTCAACTTAATATCCGTTTATATAACAATAATATGTTTTTATTTTCACTTAATAACTTATTTCAAGATATTATGTCAATGTTTAGAGTGATTATCTTGTTAACTCATTATTTCAATATATGATGCTTACTTACTATCTAAGAAACAGAATCGAGAATACAAATTATAATAGTAACAATTTCCAGGGTTGTATTTTTAATAAACTATGAACACATTCATAATATAACATTTCAAATTATAATGCATTCATAAGGCATTATGCACATTGTTTTGACTATTTATGAAAATGCATGACTTTATAGCTTTATATCTTTTTATGCATTATGAATGGTTAACACAACATATGATAAGACATGTTCATAACATATTACACCAATACCAAGAAACCATTAAAAAATAAATAAATAAATAATGAATTACACCAGAGACATGACTAGGAAATCATACTAGAGAACTTTACAATAACTTCAGAATTCAATTACTTGTTTTAAAAAACAATGCATGAAGTAAACTGGGGCTGAATTTCCTTGGTATTAGTAATATAGTAATGTTATAAACACTATAGCAGTAGTGTTATAAACACTACTTATTCTACTATGCAAATATTATATATTTTGTATATGCAAAATATATATTTTGTATATGCAATCTAATATGTATAATGCCTCATGAATGTATTATAATATGTTATGAATACTCATAGGTCATCATACATATGGATTTAACATACATCATACATATGGATTTTTTTACTTTAGGCTAATCCATCCATTTTCTATACCCCTTATCCTACTGGGTCACGGGGATCCTGGAGCCTATCCCAGGGAGCATCTGGCACCTGGACAGGGTGCCAATCCATTGCAGGGCACACTCACATACACATTCACACACCCATTCACACTATGGACACTTTGGACAACCCCCGCAGCACGGGGAGAACAAGCAAACTCTGCACACAGGGCCGCGGCGGGAATCGAACCCCCAACCCTGGAGGCGAACGTGCTGACCACTAAGCCACTGCACTGTGTGCCCACTATAAGCTAATATTAAATATATTAGTCTTGTGATAGATATATAATAACTCTAAAAAACACCATAATGAGAAAGTATGTGATATTACGCTGGTCATGTGACCCTCAGTTACAATAACAACATACTTTCTTGAAATAACGAGATTGTAAGTCAATATAACAGCATAATATCTTGAAATAATGAGTTCTCAAGTTGAAATAATGAAATATTAATTATAAACTGTAGTTTAGGTTCCTCCTGAAACTAAACTTACTTGAGTTCTTGTGAATTGGTCGCCATCATACTCCGAATGCTTTTATCTGCTAAAGGACAACCTGAAAGACTGAAAGATTGTAAAAGCCGATATTAGTTTAGCAAGGGGGGGGCTTACGAAATGCAGCTAACACAAAACAAACACACACACACACACACACACAAAAAAAAAAACACTTCACAGAAACTGCAAATGCAGAAAAGCCATGGTGCAAGTGCAGGGGAAATCAGATCTACACAAGGTTAACCCTCTGAACAGATTACTGTCTGATATGTTCTACACCGATTTGTATTATTCGCTTTCTCTCCGTAGCATTTGTGTTATTCAGATCTCATTTACTGAGGCCATATCCTCAAAGGGTTAACGTTAATGTGGGTATGTACTGTGCTAGGTACTGTTAGACAGCATAGTCGAGGTAAGCTGAAAACAATAAATTCATAGGACGAATCCACCATGAGAAAATGAAATCACACCTTCTATGCGAGGCGTAATTACCGGTTACGTGACCACTTCCATCACACCCTGGAGTTGGGCATCTGTCTCCAGAAAAAAGTAGATAGAATCAAATCCCAAAAGTCCAGAACAAACAAACAAAACAAAAAGGGAAACAAGATTTGTGTGCAGCCAAAAACACTTCATTTGGATCAAATATCCCACAAAACACCATCATAAGCATTACATTTTAACCTATCAACAGGATCATTTCTATCCTTAATATTCACTGTGATGTCAGTGTGATTTTTGACATCATTCCTGATTAATGTTGTAAAGCTTATGAGTGTGTTACATAGTGGTAATGCTATCAAAGTGATCAAATGAAGTGTTGCTTTGAGTTTCATTTGGTTTTGCCATTGATCATAGTTCATTGTTTCCAGTTTAGCTTCACTGTCTCTCAAGACATCCTAAGGAAGAGCTGCAACATGAACAGGTAGAATGAGAATGATGTTTAATTACGATAAAGCAGAACAGCACAAAAGCCAGAGATATGCTAAACTAAAGAGCTCTAGCTGAAAGGAAGCTGTCGCATTGTGTGGCATGCGACTGTGCTGAAGGCTGATCACTCTAAGCCGAGCAACACAACAGAAAAGAAAAGGAGAGACAGAAAAAAAAAATCAGTCGAGAGGAGAAGAGGGTGAAGTGCAAGAGTGAGCAGCGACATCACTTCCTCTTTGGCCTTACGTTATCAGGTCCTTTTTGCTCTCTTTGCAAGGGGCAAATTTTGGCTTGGGACTCGGGATGGCGACATCTGTGGCATACGCAGCGTCATCTAAAATGTCCTGGAATGGATCTAGATCATCTGACTGTAAAAAGAAAAAAAAAACAAGAAAGAGGAAAAGAGTGAAAGTGAAAGAGTTTGTACACGTCTTTCACACGTTAGATTTGTTTCATTATGCGCACTGGATGTGGAAGCGAAATGTTTTCAAATGAGGCAGATTTTGTAAAATAGGCAGATCTTGAATTAGAAATAAGAGAGAGAGAGATGTGTGTGTGTGTGTGTGTGTGTGTGTGTGTGTGTGTTTGTGTATGTGTGTTTATGTATGTATGTATGTATGTGTGTGTTTGTGTGTGTGTGTGTGTGTATTGTGTTTGTGTTTATGTGTGTGTGTGTGTGTGTATATGTATGTGTGTTTGTGTTTATGTGTGTGTGTGTGTGTATGTATGTATGTATGTGTGTGTTTGTTTGTGTGTGTTGGTTTGTGTTTATGTGTGTGTTAGTTTGTTTTTATGTGTGTGTGTGTGTGTGTGTGTTTGTGTGTGTTTGTGTGTCTGGCTGACTTCTGTTCATCTCCCAGCAGTTATCAGTGTGTGCTGCTGGCATGGTGGCTCTGGCACGCTACGCCATCTGCCAAGTGTCTTTGGATGGGACAAAGGAACTTCTCAAATGTCTCACACACACACACACGCACGCACACATACATGCACGCACACACACACACACACACACACACACACACACACACACACACACACACACACTTACACAAATCCATTGCATCAGTCACATGCAGTACTTAGACAGAGTTGTTGATGCTGCTAGGGTCTGAATAGGGCACAATGTTACATGTTACACGTCAACTAAAAGATCAACCAACAGAATTACATTTTTTCTGAGTATATTCTCATAATACAGACATACAGTGTGTATTACAGCATGTATCCAATAAATCTCAACTGGAGACTGCAAGGATGATCAAGCAGGTTCCCTAATAAAATACATAAACAAAAAAGAAGCAGTAAAATATTGACCATGACCCAAACTTTACAGACCTTTTCAGAACCTTGAACTAAAAATGCCCTACAAGTGTTGTGCTAATCCTTGCAACCATTCCTGTTAAAATAAATCAAGCTCTGCCTCACTTGTATTGATTGGCATGTGACGGCCATATTCTTTACAAATCTCAACATGATATTGGTAATTATTAAATTTCTCTTTGGGATGGATTTGGAGGTGACGGTTCTGTGTTAAAATAAAAGAAAAGAAAAAGAAATCGTTGCAGTATTCATCTTTTACATTGCATTTAACAGTTCAAGTTCTGCCATCAGTGTAAAAAAAAAAGCAGCACACATCATTTGTGCTGATTTAATGGCAATCAAACAGTCGGGCTGATCTTCTGAGCATCTGCACATGTGCAGGCAATGACAGGGGCTTCCACCCCACACATATACACAAATGCACTGAAAACCAAGAGTCTCTTACTTAGAAAGCACAGCAGCGTTCCACACAGCCAATTTGTATGCAAATAACAAAAGCTCAATTGGCTGTTGAACTGCGCCAGTCAATCAGTGATTCCACGGAAACGTGACGGAGAGGAAGTGAAAATGAATCTGTAAATTGTGCTGCATTAGGGAGATGTGAGGATGTTTTTAGCAATCGGCTTTGAAATGCTCAGGCGGGATGAAGTGCTCCCACAGTAATGGTTAAAAAAAGCGTAATATGTAGGAGAGCACAAATGTGCGGCAAAAAAGGCAAGATTTTTTATTGTTGCTAGAACACGGATAGGGTATATTTGTGATTACCCCTTTTTAAACCAGATTATCCATGGAACCACCGTTGACAGCTACAATCTGTCACAGACTTACACTAGATGGCAGTGTGGTGAAATCAGAGAGTGTGTGGGGTTTTTGTGTGTGTGTGTGTGTTTGTGTTTTCACACGTTTTCGTATCTTGTCCCCACAAAGGTAGGAATATTGGACAATTCTGACCTTGTGGGAACATTTGGCTGGTGCCCATGAGGAAAACTGCAGCTTTTATTAAAAACAAAGAAACAAACAAATTAGCTGCATTATATGAATGGAAGGTCCTCACAAGGAAAGCAAGACAAATAATATTGCAGGATAGTGTCAAAAGTCCTCACAATCACCCAGTCCTCATAAAAAATCGAGGGTTTTTACAGATTTTGTTAAAACAACATTGAAAAACTAAAAAAAGAATAAATATTTCCTTCTGGGGATTGAGGTTCGGCTTCCTTCCTTCCTTCCTCCCTCCCTCCCTCCCTCCATGTCTGTGAATTGGGAATTCTGGCTCTGACAGTTCCTCTTCCTCTTCCTGAACTACATCACTCATGTTCATAATTATTCTCAACTTTTAATCTCACTCAGGCAGTTATTATTTTAGTGTGTACAATACCTTCCTGTGATTGATATATATATATATATATATATATAATATGTGTGTGTTCTACTTTCTAAAATAGAAATAACATAGTAGCCCAATTTAAAGCACTGCAGTCCTGATCAGGCAGTTACTAAAGATGCATGCATGAATGCTGTAAAAGCATCATGTTAATATTAATGGCATGTATGTGAATGAATTTCCTTTGTCCAGAGAGTGTCTTATATCTGTCTGCTGACATGAAAGTAAAATTTCAGTGAGTCTTGACACACACCTTCAGGCCACATTAATCCGGATCGATCTAAAACCTGCATTTCCATTTTAAACGCTCTCCGTCTACACTGGTGTTTTCAAATGTTTGCCAAAAAATTGCTCGTCCACACTGAAACGTCGGACAACACTTACATCCCTAGACTGCGCATGCATAAAAACATAAGAAGCTTTAGCCTGTGTCATTTCCGCCAGGTGTTTACTTAAAAATGCAATCTGAAGGTTGCACAAAGTGGTATTAATCTATAACAATGCTACCAAACTGGATAGCAGGCACATCAACTGCAGTCCACCAACATCGTCCACCATCTTGTTTGTTTTGAGTTGAATGGGTCACATGACTAAAAATACGTCATTGTTTTTGAATGTCTCCATTTTGTCAGTCCACACTACAACATGAAAACGGCGTTTTCAAATTCATCCGCTTGGGAGAGCATTTTCGAAAAAGCTCAGTTTTCGCTGGACAAAAACGCCGTCTCAGTGTGGACGGAAGGCCAAAACATAGAGAAAAAGATGCGTTTTCAAATGTATCCAGATTAATACGGATGTAGCCTTAGTCTCAACTTGGTGAACCTTTCTGGCAACCTTTCTACAACAATAACAGCCAATAGAGCACCTTCCATTCATATCTGTATTTGTATTTATTTAGAATGGCCTGGACATGCTTGGAGGTAAACATTAACTGTCCTTTTATTAACTGTCAACAAAGGAAAGAGGAACGTCATTCCTCCGAACCAGAGAGCAAGGGCAATTATGCTCTCCTGGACTCCTGAGGATTTGAGCTTGTGATCTCCTGACGATTGGGGGAATGCTGAAAAATCACTAAGAGCTGCATGTGTCAGTCAAACACAATGCCTGTGAACGAATGAACATTATCTCACCTGATATTGTAGGAATAGATACATAGGTTGAACTGGGATTTGTTAGATTTGTGTCAAATACTTGTGATTTATTGCACACAAATTTAAAGAATAATTCAAAAGGTGTGATTGTAAATGTGTGTGTATTAAATATATTTTAGAAGAATAGATTCAAGAGTGCGAATACCACTTTGAAATGTGTACAGTGTTAGTGTTAGTTTTAGTGGTGTGAGGTGTTCAGTTTTCTAGAGATGTGTTCGTGAAAAAAAATCAAATGTTTAAGATATTGCATAAATATGTATCTGCATCTATATTTGGAATTAAACCTGAAGTAGGCACGGCCTTCTTCCCCGAGAGAGGAATAGAGGAGGAGCAGAAGGAAAAGAGTGCTAGGAGAAGATAAGACGATCTGGTGAGGGACGTTTGAGGAGAAAAACAGGAAATACAGAAAAAGAAAGAGGAGATGAAAGGGTATTGGAGGAGAGGTGATGTGAAAAAAGATGACAGTGAAAGAGCAAAAGCAAGGATTTGGAGAGAGTCAGGAGAATAAAGCAAGAAAGACATGTTGAGAGAGAGAGAGAGAGAGAGAGAGGGAGATGGAAATATCTCTGTTTCTGTTTGCTTCCATTCTCTGCAGATTGTCCTTGTTTCACAAAACCATAAGATACTATACATCTCTGCTTTTGTATTTGAGTATATGTGTGTGTGTATATGCCATCAGTAATACAATGAACATTAAGGAGTAGCCACTGAATATGTAGAAAAAAAAAAGTCCAACAACAATGAAGCAGAATTTTAAGGAAGAGTGCAAAAAAAAGTCGTCAGTTTCCTAGATTTATCTTGTCAACCTGTCAATCAATATTGATTATTATTTGCTTTAGCCATATTAAGAGAAAAAGTACTCTTTTATCCATATTTAAAGCGAATGTACTCATACTGTGAGTATGTTACATAAATTTAAACAATAGTAGAGTTTAAAAATACAAATTGTATCATAAAATCAACTTTAGCATAACAACTTTCGATATAATATTTTTAAATATTGGTATATTGGTATATAAGGTCTTAATATTGTTCAGGTTATAATTTTCCATTGCATACACAAAGTCTTGGAGCAAATATTGGGTGTGAAATAAAATATTTAATCTGCAGATCAAGTGCTTGAGATAACTGATAGTGGAAACATTGCAGAGATGGGTGAAAATGAAGCTGAAGCTGAAGCTAGAGATGTTAGATAGGAGTGTAGCTGAGCATGAAAAACAGCAAAAAAAAAATTAAAAAAAAATGCTGTAAAATAAAAATAAAAAAGGATTCTGTTTGGAATATTGGATACTATTTTATAAAGGATTGTTTTATAGAGGATTTTTTAAATATATAGATTTCTAAAGAGTGTACAGAAATACTTTTTTTGTTTTTAATCTTCTTGGATGTGTCAACATTCATGGACTTTCCCATGACAGGAGCATAATTCAGGTTTAAAGTGCCTACATTATCGCCATACATTAGTAGCATGAGAGTTGCATCTGAGATCATAATGCACACATTTCTTTACTAGGTATTAAATCAGCACACTGTATTATATATATATGTATATGTATATATAAATGCAAGAACAGCTGAATTTGGCAATTACTGTAAATCTGTGAAGGTAAATGTATGAAACCTGACATATGTATGAGAAACCTAATGTTATCAACAGCCTGTGCAGTGTGTATTAGTGCAACCTAAACACAGGAGGAACATTTAAGGCCTTCTGTACTGCCATCCACAGGTTTGCTGTTTATAAGAATAAAAAATACAATGTGATAAAATTTGAGATTTAGGCATGTCAGCACTTTGAGATCAGCAGACAGGGATTTCATTGTGAATAATGTCTAGAATAGCAGTGGAACAGGGAGTAAGTTAGCTGCTTTTTCTGTCTTTCTCTCACAGAGCTCCCTGCTGCGATCTCTCTCTCTCTCTTCCCCACTGAGCACTCCACAACACCCCCCCGTCCCCCCTCTCTCTTTCTCTGTCTCTCTCTATCTAATTCCATATTTCGCTCGCCACACTACAGCAGTTTCCCTCTGGCTCTTTTTGTCCATATGTTTTCCTTTAATTCCCGCCTCCCAGAGAAAAACCACATTCGAGATGGAGCACAAATTTGAAATATATATATATATATATATATATATATATATATATATATATATATATATATATATATATATAGCAAGAGAGAAAAAAGATCCACTGCAAGATAAACAGATAAATGAGAGGAAGCAAGACCTAGGATCTAAGATACACAAAATAGTTGCATCTGATATCATTAGCAGTGGGTTGCAATAGGGGATAGTGTAGTCTGCCTAGAATATCCTCTTTTCCCTCAGTCCACCTGGCCTGAGCTGACCCTGACCTGCATCACCATGGGAACTAACCAGCAGAGTACACAGGAAGAAAGAGGTCATTTCTCACCATCACACTTCTCTGATCTTATTTCTTCCAGACAATTATAGACATGAGACACAGACAGTGCGGAATCATGTATTAATGTCTGTCTTAAAAAAACCCAAAATATTCAATAAATGTCTTTACTATCATATTCTCATCCCCAATTATGATGATTTTATTTTCTTGCTGGGGGGCATGCTGGCTTAGTGGTTTGCATGTGTGCCTCGCACCTCCGGGGTTTGGGTTTGAATCCCGCTGTGTGTGCAGAGCTTGCATGTTCTCCCTGTGCTTCGGGGGGTTTTCTCGGGATACTTTGGTTTCCTTCCCCAGTTCAAAGACATGCGTTGTATGTTGATTGGCATTTCCATATTGTCCGTGGTATGTGAATGTGTGTGCGATTGTGCCCTGCGATGGGTTGGCACCCCATCCAGGGTGTCCTCCACCTTGTGCCCTGAGTTCCATGGGATAGGCTCCAGGTTCCCCTGCAACTCTGTGTAGGATAAGGGCTATGGAAAATGGATTTAAGGATGGATTATTTCCTTGCTGGTTGTATTTCAAGATTTTAATCCATGAAAAGATATTCACGGTGGGTGGAATCAGAATCTCAGAACATGTTGTGTGTCAGCCATTGGGAAAAATACTTGCTGACCTTCTAGAAAAAGGTCACCATTTGTCTAGGTGGTGAGTCAAACTCTGCAGCAGATGGTCTCTCCTAGGTACCTATCATTACAGTGACATTAGATAGCTGCCATTCAATAATAAAGCTAGCTAATTTAAGCATAAATCTAATCTGATTCTAATGTTGACTGTATGTATGAGCTTCTGCTTTCCATGACTCAAGATCAAGATAGCTTTATTGGCCATGTCCAACAAGCCTATTGGGATTTTTACACTGTTCAGCTTACCAAGTTAATACAAACAATAAAAACACAGGACACAACACAACATGTAGTACAAATAAGCAATATCAAGAGGAGTATATGTGAGTAACCATAAACCAAATAAATCTTAAACCTTAAACCAAAGTAAATAAGTCAGATCTTTTTTCCACCTTAATTGTGATCCATCCATCCATCTTCTACCACTTATTCCTTTTCAGGGTCACAGGGAACTGAGAGCCTATCCCAGGGAGCATCGGGCACATGGCGGGGTACACCCTGGATAGGGTGCCAATCCATCGCAGGGTAAATGTGATAACAATCAACAAAATTCAAGAGCAAATGGAAAAAAATAACAAACAAATAACAAATATTTTTGGGGAAGAAAAGATAACCTGGTTGCAAAACCCTTAACTAATACTTAGTTAAATCACCTTTTGCTTACAATACAGCACTCAATCTTTTGGATCTTCATTTAGCAATTTTATTTCTTACTTCCTTGCAAAAATGCTCCAGATCCATCAAATTGGATCCATCAAAAAGGGAATCTCCTGTGCACAGCCCTCTTGAAGTCATTCCACGTGTTTTCTTGGACTTAGATCTGGGCTTTGACTGGGCCATTTCAAAACTTTGATCTTCTTCTTCTGAAGTCATTCCTTTGCTGACTTGGATTTGTGCTTTGGGTTGTTATCGTGCTGAAAGATGAAATATTTTCTTCATCTTCAGTTATCTAACAGAGGCCTTGTGCCAAGAATAGATTGGTATGTGGAGCTATTCATAATTCCCTTTATTTTGACTAGAGCCCCAGATCCAGATAAAGAGAAGCAACCGTATAGCCTGATGCTGCCACCACCATGTTTCACCATGGGTATGAAGGTCTTCGGGTGATTTTTAGCTGTCTTGTTTTTGTGCTGAACACATCTTTTAGAATTATGTCTTGGTCTCATCAGAGCATAACACATTTTCCACATTTTTTGCAAAATGATGTCCTGTTCTTGGTCATGTTGGTATCTAATTTTTTCCACTTGTTGATAATGGCCTTCACAGTGTTCGATGCGATGATGGTATCTGATTTTTTGGAAATTCTTTTGTACCCCAATACTTTTTGACAAAGATATCCTGTACAGATTTTGTAAGCTCTTTGTAAATCATAGCTTCAACAGTTTAACGAAACCAAGAAGATGTCAAGAAAATCCTGCAGAAAGAGCTAATCTTGGTTTGGGGTTAATCAGAATCACTTCACTGATAATTAATATTATCAAAAGTAATGATAATTACCTTTGAACATGAGAATGAATGGGATTGGTTAATTCTGAGCACAGCCACATACTCCATTATAAAAGGGTATGTACAGCTGTACAAGCAGGGTTTTGTAAGTTTTTCTCTTTTTCTTTTTGTGCCTAAAATGTTTCTATTTGTATTTACTTGAATTTTGTTCGCTGCTATGCTACATTCAAGGTGGGAAAAGCTTTAACATGATTTATCTTGGTTTCATTTATTTTTTTTTTACATCACAAAACAGTTTTAACCTACAATGTTAACAGGGGTTCGTAGACGTTTTAGATCCACTGTACACGGCAGACTCACTCTAACCTATTAATAATATGAAATCTATTTATAGCAGCTATGGAATCTTATGATCATTCTGCTTCCTCTTGGCTTCCTCCACAGCTTTATGCATGACAAATGGCCCCATTTGAGGCAGTTATTTTTCGATGTGAAATAATCAGAGGAAGTGAAGTGAAGGCGCAGTGAAGGCACAGCCGTCAGATGCGGAGAGGAGCACCATGCTGTCTCTCAGCCTGTGACAGGAGGAGATGGGTTTTGCCGCAGGCCAGCTGCTTCTCTCATTCCCCCACTCCTCTCTGTAGAGTGACAGGAGATGGATGGAGGAGGAAGAGAAAGAGAGATAGAGAGAGGAAGCCCTCTCGCTCTCGGCACTTCCGATCACCCACCATATGCAATCATCCCTCCTTCCCAACCCTCTCCTTTCCATCCTTCCATCCTGGCACACCTCACCATTAGTGTCAATGCCAGTTGAGTGTGAGTGTGTGTGTGTGTGTGTGTGTGTGTGTGTGTGTGTGGTTAATACTTGAGCTGTGTATATCCAATCAGGCCACAGGAAAGCAGACAGTTCTGCTTCTTGGTGACTAAAGATGCCACACTGGCTGCACTGTTATTCTGGCTACCTTATTGGTGAATCCCAGAGGAACAGGAGCCAAATACATACACAGACTTCCCAGTTTATTAGTTACTAGATTGATATAGCTAATTAACTGGCAGTTATAGTGTATAGAGCCACCCATTTATCATGTTACTCATTAATTTTTACACCATTTTACATGAATACTCATTGTAATAACCATTAAATGACTCCAGTGCTTTTCAATCTAATCTCTTCATATCATATAAAGTATGTAATGTATGGGTGATTATCAGGCACAAGAATGTTGTAAAAGTAGAAACATTAATTCCTTCTGTATAAAGGAATCCCTCAATATACGTCAATACTTGTTGTCTATAAATGCCTGTATAAATTCGTCAGTCTAAGGTACTGGTGAATTGGTGAATGGGTGAATTAAACTCTAGGAATAGAGGAGGGACTGCATTTTATACTGGGAAGAATACCTCAACCTTCAGAAACCTTCCCCCATCCTCTCCTCCACCTTTTTGCAGGTAAAAACCATCAACTGAAGTGTGAAGCTGTAAGTAGCCATGTTTTTTTTTTGTTTTTTTTTACACTGTCTGTTTGCGCGTCCCTATCCATCTTTAAATGTAGGAAGACATTATCCAATAGAAATTCATTACAGAGCCAACAGATCCTTCATAGCTATAAATTTGAAGAAGCAGCAGTGAGTGACACTGCCTAACAGAAAGGTAAGTAGTTACATATTCTCCATAAGTGCCAGTTTGAATTAAAATCTGAACTGTTATAATATCTGATGTGACACCACGAGCAATCTACATATTTGATCACTTCATACTGAGACGAGACAGCTACTCAGTGACACTGAGAGATGGTGAGTTCAATTTGTGTTTGTCGAAGCTGTTGTATCATCTCTCAGCTGGATGCGTGTTTTCACATTATATTTAGATGTTTAGTATTCCACTTCATCAGGAAATAGTGAAGCAGTATAGTAGGCAGCCAGCAATACGGTGTAGTGGGTCTGATTCTGAAGGTTAGAGTTTACGCTTGATCGGTTTGCGAACAAGTTTGAACAAAATGTGTTTAGAGATAAATTGCATATTTGTCTGCTTACAGCCTCAGCAGAAACTGATTAAAAAAACCCCACTAATGTCCAGGTACACAAGTTGATCCTATCCTCTAACAGACTAACAGTAGTCTAAAATTGAGTAATCTTCACATAATAATTACAATAATATGTTTTGAGAAATGCCAAACTCTTCTAAAATATGATGTGGTTTGTTATGAGAATCCATTTTACATTCTCTGTGCATATTGGTTGCTATAGTTCCCCAGGTTACGCTGTAGTTGGTGTTCTAACATCTTGATCCATGGGTCCCTTTAGAGATTTGAACACTTGCCACTCTAAAGCTCTCTGCAGTTTTAGCCCTGTATTTGTAACATAGCCAGTCCACCTAATAGCATGTTTTTGGGAGGTGGGAGAAAACTGGAAAACCTAGAGGAACCCCACAAAGACATAGGGAGGACATGAGAAACTCTACATAGACAACTCAGGATTGAACAAGAGACCCTAAATCTGCTAGATATCTGCTGTGTAACCATGCTGCCCTAACATAATTACTTTTTACTTCAATGTAATGCTTCAATGTTAGAAAGCATTACATCCTATTTAAAAATGAACTGATAAACACTTAGTAAGTTTATAGTATTCTACTATTTCTATGCATTCTTAGCACAGAGACATTCAGGATAACATAAAATGACCTATTAAGATGTGTACACTTGCAACAACTCCTATCAGCGACTGCATTGGAATACACTACCGGTCACTACCGTTCAAGTCTGGAGACATTTGACTGAAATGTTTCTTGTGATATTAAAAACCTTTTGATCTGAAGGTGTATGATTAAATGTTTGAGATCGGTGTTGTAGACAAAAATATAATTGTGCCAACATATTCATTTCTTTCATTAGAAAACTATTTACAAAAATATATTTTTTTAAATGAATGATTTGGAGCAAAATATTCCGAAAAACAGCCAGTTAGGTGGGAACTCTTTTAATACTGTTTAAAAAGCATCTCAGGGAGATTCCTCAAGAAATCAGTTGAAAAAATTCCAAGAATATATTTCTGGAAATTCTAGACAAAAAGGGCATCTACTTTGAAGATGTGAAAATACTCAATTATTTTGGTTTATTTTATTTTATCACAACATAATTCCCATAGTTCCATTTGTGTTATTCCAGAGTTTTGATGACATCATTATTATTCTAAAATGTGGGGGAAAATATTTAAATAAAGAATGGGTGTGTCTAAACTTTTGACCGATAGTATATATATATATATATATATATATATATATATATATATATATATATATATATATATATATATATAAGTTTTGACCTGCTGTAGTCATGTAACACCATAATAGACGGATATAGCATTCAAACACTCCTACACACACTCGCTGACATCCAGGAACCACAAGAATTTTTTTTTGAGTTTTGTAAAACACGCACACACATACACATACACACACACACACACACACACACACACATGCAAAACACAGTGACTGTTGTCTGTACCTGTGTGCAGAGCTCCTGTGGCTTGCCGCTCAGACTCTGAGGCATCTCTCTACATCGTGTGGACAGGTTGAGGATGGCTGTAGCGGCCATGTGGGCAGCCTCCATGTCATGCGTGTAGTCAAAGCTGCTTTTGCTGCAGGTGCTGCTGGCGCTGCTTCCTCCTCCTCCTCCTCCTCCTGCTCCTGCAGCTCCTCCACAGCTCAGGCTGCTGCTACTGCTGGGAGCATAGCTACTGGTGGTGCTACTCGCCGAGCTGGAGTTCTTACAGTATCGCTTAGCTGAGAAGACACACATAAAAAGATATATACTGTATATATGGCTAAAAAGAGTTTTAAAGGAATACTAGACTGTTTGCCTATACATTTGTAGTGTATGCGTGATTATCATTAAGCAAGATGAAAAAAAAAATAATGGAAAATTTCTCATTTTAAACTGTTTTCTATAGTCTAAGAGCACTTGTTGGGGAACTCAATAAACATTTAGAAAACGGAACTTTAGAACACAAAAGGAAATAGAAAAAGACTCTAATGATCAAGGTCTTAGCATGAAAAGGACATGAGAGAAAGTCTTATCTTATGTAGTTTTATCAAAATACCAAAGCCAAAGCCATTCTGGATACTGAAGCTTTGAAAAAGTAGCCACCCTTTGTCACTCTTTTAATTTAATTTATTTATTCATTTTCATATGATTCATTTACATGTGATTCATTTACATGTAATTCATTTTCATGTGATTCATTTTCATGTGATTCATATTCATGTGATTCATTTACCTTTTCTCTTCTCTCCTCCCTCTTGAACACAGATTTAGGGACTACTTTATAAATTACTCTGAACACATCATACAGAAATATGTATTTTGTATAAACTAATATATGGACTGAAGTGCAGGAGTTCTGTTCTTAATTACTTATTTATTTCAGTACTGATAAACATGTCAAAGTTATTCTCCATGCTAATTGCACATGCTACATTGCTAATTGCTACAATTATACTAAATAGATATTTGGTTTATTTGGTTGAAAACCATTGGAGTATTCCTTTGAACCATTTTAGTCACTTTTGTAAAGATTAAACAAATTTAGATGGAATAAAATAAAGGATATTATTGTTTCCTGTAGCAAATCACATTATTAGGAAACCCTAGGGGCTTCAGTATAATTCCAACACTGATGTATTATTTTTTCCCCCCACATGTCAGATGTGCTTTACTTTTCTAAACTCTGACAAAAAGAGAAATTCTGCTGGTTGGGTCCAGATGTCTAGTAATTTGTATTCAGAAGTGTTGATATGGATGGAGTGCTAGTTAATCCTGTCAAACCCTGGTGTTTCTTTTGACCCATTACTCATGGTGAAGCCCATACTGTATTAGCTTTCTTGTCTAGACTTCATTTTCTGACCTTCATCCATTATTTGACATAAAGGATGAATGAACTAGTTCCAGACCTGGTTCATGGTTTTATAACATCTCATCTTGACTACTGCTATTTTGCCAGAATGTAGTAGTCATTTTGTTGGCAAAAGCTAAGAGAGTAATATCAATTTAAATGATGAAGACTCTTCTACTCAAAGTATATAACAAAATGTAATAACATTATGCACATTACGTACAGTATGCATGCTGAAGAACTGAGCATGGAGATGATGTAATGCTCCCACTTCAGATGGTAACCTTAGCAACCTTATTGATTGCAATATAGAGTTTGCTGTGTGTTACAAACTCAATCATAGCTTTGTGATTTCAGGTGGCTTAAGAACTTTTATTTCAACACACACCGCAAAGCAAAAGAAATGCTTTGTGTTTTATCAAGTCTGCAATAGGCATGTACAATTCCCGATATGTGAAACAATTTGGCACTCAATGTAAGAAGGAATTAAAACCTAGGAATTATGAATTTTTGCATTTTGGAAAATTATACATATATATACTCATACATATGTTTTAAATATCGGAGTTATGTATTATACACAATAACAGAGTTTTATCAGAGTTTTCTCAACTATTTCAGGAATTGTTTATCAATTATCATTTATGAAGGCCCAATGTAAGCACCCACTAAACCAAATAAAGAATTAAGGTGTATATAATTGACGTGTAAAAATGTATATATAAAAAGGGGAAAAAAAGGACTACAATCTTTAGTTTTACTATGCTGTAGCTTTTTATTCAACTAAATATAGACTATAACTAACAATAACCAAATGGTGAAAATAATAAAATAATTAAAACTATTATGTATTTTTGTCCAAAGATTTTGTCCAAGAGATTAAAACTAAATCCAAATTAGCTGTCAAATTTAACTCTGCCAGATTGCAATATATTCAAAAGCTAGAGTTGTCCTGAACACCACACAATATGCCTACACTGTCACCCCCATTCAGTACCACCTACACTGGTAA
The DNA here is from genome assembly GCF_023375685.1 of Ictalurus furcatus. NCBI lineage: Eukaryota > Metazoa > Chordata > Actinopteri > Siluriformes > Ictaluridae > Ictalurus > Ictalurus furcatus. The sequence continues at coordinate 21,911,313 of NC_071263.1, forward strand.
TTAGTTACAGCCCTTATTCAGTATAAAATACTCCTTCTAACCTTTAAAACCCTACATGATCGTGTCTCACAATACTAGCTCAGCTACTCCATCTTTATTGCCCACAACGTATTCCTAGATCATGTAGTAAAGGTTTACTTCTTCTGAAATATCGATTCTCTTCTGAAGGGGGCAGGTCATTCAATTTTATTGAACCCACCCACAGAGCCGCCATAACATCTCCACTATCATGTCCTTCAAATCCCAGTTTAAAAAATATCAGCTCTTCTTTCAGTTGTATCCCTCTACTCCTGTAGTTGTTTTGTCTCCTGCACTTTGCCATGTGATCTCCCTTTTCATTATGATATATGCACTATGGACCTTATTGATATATATATATATATATATATATATATATATATATATATATATATATATATATATATATATATATATTAGCAGTTTAAGTTTAAACAGGGACGTTTCTTTGTATTCAGAGCGGGGTTATACAGCTGCTTAATCTGACCTAGGCCGAATGCTTTTAAAGACAAGCACTTATCTTTAAAAATATATTTTCTTTATAATGAACACTGACAAAATGCAATATATTCAAGAGACAATTTTATAAACATTAATATTAATATGAAAAAAAATCAATGATATATAAAGTAAAAATTGCAGTGTAGCATATTGCCAAAAAGACTGCATTATCGTGTTAATCACTTAAAATATGTAATAGTATTTAATAGGATCTACTGCTGAGAGTTATTATTTTTTTTCATAATTTCTAAATTTAAATAATATATGTTTTATTTTGTTATTCTGTGCCAACGGTTAATTGTGCACACAACTTGGCCACTAGATACTAAATCAAGGTTCAGAAACTGTAATTTCTTGTATGTTTGACGTGATTTATTTTATAATTTATTTTTTAAAATTTACTACTCTTCAGTAAGTAAAATAATGGCAAATGTTTTAGGTAATATGCAGTGATCTTCTGTAAAAACAAATGTGCCACTGGTTTAAAAAGCTTATCAAGCACTCTTCTGCAAACCTTACCGCTTACTATAAACAAGTTGTCAACTGTCAAAGTAGCACAGAAGTTTGTGATACAGTTGGTATTAACTCCTCACTATGCACTATAAATACACACATTAAATAACAATTATATACACTGTAATTCTTTAATTGGTTTGGTAGGTTCTTATATTGGACCTTCATAAACAATCATTGATAAATAATTTCATAAACAGTCAAGCTCTGATAAAACTCTATTATATATAAAACACAAAATTGTCACTATATACTGTATAGCACATATAACTCTGTTATTATAACACATGCGTACAATATAACTCTGTTATTATAGTGCAATGATTGCTCCAGCTTAAACCTTTATTATGCATTCAGAAAGTACGCCAAAGTTACTGCCAAATGCCAAGGTCAGGGAACACTGAAAATATATTATTTATTTATTTATTTATTTATTTATTTATTTTAGATGTGCTTACGTTTATTTGATTTTTTTCTTCTTTTACAATATATGACAAATGTTTATGTAGATATGTCATAAAGGGTTTATGTATATTTCAGGTCACCCTGTGAACATCATCCTTAAGTCAAGTGTTAATGTGAAGTCTGTAAAGAAATTAATAATAAGAGATAACTAGTGATTTCAATAAATAAAATAATGCCAAATGTTTAATGTTTGATAATATGCTGTGATCTTTGTAAAGAAAAAATGTGCCACTGGTTTAAAAGATAAGTTTACCAAGCACTCTTCGGCTAAGCTTACTGCTCACTTTAAACAAGTTGTCAACTGTAAAAGTAACGTGTAAGACTGTGATACAGTTGGTATTAACTCCTCATTATGCACTATACGAGTATACATAAAGTAATTCTTTGATTTGTTAGGTATTCATATTGGACCTTCATAAATGATCAATGATAAATAATTTCATAAATAAGTTGAGCAGCTTTGGTAAATCTCTCTCTCAACCTATTTATGAAATTATTTAATTTATGATTATTTATGATATACAGTGTCTTCCACTAATATTGCCACCCTTGGTAAACCTTTTGATCTTTTGTTAAAAAACAAAACAAAAATATTCTGCTCTCATGGATATCAAACAATTGCAAACACAACACAGGTTTATTAAAAAAAATACCTTCGTTAAATATAGGTGTGCAACAATTATTGGCACCCCTATGAATTCATATGAGGAAAAATATATTTGAAGTATATTACAATTGAAATTTTACATTTTTTAGTAAACCTGGGTGACTAGGAACAGGAAATTGTTCAACCATGACCTCTTGTTTAACAGGGGTATAATATGCGGTAATACATAGTAATATGTTAATACATAGGCCAAATTCCCTTATTCACTCACAACAATGTGTAAGACCAAGGAATATAGCTGTGATGTGTGGCAAAAAGTTGTTGAGCTTCACAAAATGGAAAATGGCTATAAGAAAATAGCACAAGCACTGAAGATGCCCATTTCCATCATCAGGGCAATAATTAAGAAGTTCCAGTCAACTGGAAATGTTATGAATCAACCTTGAAGGAGACATGTGTCTATATTGTCTCAACGCATTGTGAAAAAGATGGTTCGAGTGGCTAAAAAATCTCCAAGTATCACAGCTGGAGAATTGCAGAAGTTAATTGCATGTTGGGGTCATAAAGTCCCCTAAACTACAATCCAAAGTCACCTACATCACCTCAAGTTGTTTGGAAGGGTTTCAAGAAAAAAGCCTTTACTCTCACCCAAAAACAAACACAAGTGTTGTGGGGCTGTTTTTCTGCCAGAGGACCTGGTCATTTTGTTAGGATACATGGCATCATGGACTCTATCAAATATAAACAGATACTAAATGAAAACCTCACTGTCTCTGCCTGAAAGCTTAAAATGGGCTGTGGTTGGATCTTCCAGCAGGACAATGACCCTAAACATACATTAAAATGAGCCAGCCAGACCTTGAGTTCTACAGGGAGAGGAACCTCACAGACAGCCACCCCAACTATGAGACACCACTGGACATGTCCATGCCCCCTGAGCTGGACCCGGCATCCTGTCAGCCACTTAAGAAACCTTGGATGGCCGGATGTACCCTTCACACGACCGGCTGAGACACTGCTGGGGCCAGGTGCGACAGGTAGATCCCTGACCAACTTCTCCCAGCCTCTTTCTTCCTAGTAGATAACAGGCTCCTCTATTACTGACCAGAGTGCCAGGGCCAAATCTGTGATCTGCTGGTGATTCCTCGTTCCCAAACCCAGTCCCTAATGCACCTGGCCTACACATATCCACTGGGCGGACACCTGGGCCCTTGGAGCAGCCTAGAGAAACTGCATGACAGGTTCATCTGGCCTGGTATGGTCGCAGAGGTCTGAGCCTTCTGGAGGCAGTGTCCCCAGTGTCAACGCACCGAGCCCAGGAAGTCACCCCCAGCACCCCTCATCCTGTTCCCCATTATCAGTGTCCCCTTTGAGTGCATAGGCATGGATCTGGTAGGGCTTCTCCCAAAATCTGCCTGGGGCCATGAGTACATTGATCCTGGTGATCCTGGACTATGCCACCAGATATAGTGAGGGAGCTCGTGCTGCTGTTCAGCCATGTTAGGATCCCCAAAGACCTGCTCACCGACCAACTCTTACTCCTGGGACCCACTCCTTCCTTATGTGCTCTTCACCATCTGAGACACCCCTCTGGCCTCCACCGGCTTCACCACTTTTGAGCTTCTCTTCGGACTGTGACCCCGAGGGCTGCTAGACATGGCCCGGGAAGCATGGGAAGAACAACCCTCCCTGTATCGCTCGCTAGTCTAATATATCAAGGAGATGCAGGAGCAGATTGACAGAACAATGCTGATCATCAGGGAGCACATGGAGGCCATCCAACGAAACCAGCAAAAGGCATACAACCGGCCGGCCCAGCCCCGGGAATTTCAGCCAGGTGACCAAGTGCTCTTCCTACTCCCAAACACATCCTGCAAATTCCTGGCTTGCTGGCAGGGCCTTTACACAGTCCTGGAGAGAGTAGGCCCAGTGAACTATTGCCTACAACAACCCGATAAGCATGCAAGCACTCAACTAAATATAAACTTGTTAAAGAAATGGGTCCAGCCCGTTCTGGTAGTCTCCACATTTGCCACTGTATCCCCAGGTCCCCCCAAGTGTACCTTGGTCCAACGAGGTGAAGATCTGAGCCTGCCACAGAAACAGGAGCTGACAGAACTAGTGGACCAACATGCTCACATCTTCTCCACCACACTGACTGACCCACCTGGTGCAGCACAAGATCAAGACTCTACTGGGGGTGGTGGTTAGACAGCAGCTCTATCATGTCCCGGAAGCTCGTGATGGGATCATCGAGGAATCCGCCAGCCCCTGGTCCAGTCCTATCATGGTGGTACTGAAGCCCTTCTGAAGGCTGAATGCCATCTCTGACTTTGACAATTACCCCCAGCCCAGAGTAGATGACCTGGTGGAGTGCTTGGAGACAGCCCGGTTTATATCCACTCTTGACCTGACAAAGGGATACTGGCAAGTCACCCAAAGGCCAAAACCACCTTCAGTTCTGCCATACCTGGACGATGTCATCATCCACTCCACCACCTCCATCAGCTCAGGAAGGTATCAGGGAGCCTATGGAAAGCGGGACTGACTGCCAACCCATGGAAATGTCACCTGGGCTTGATGGAGGCACAATACCTGGGGTACTGCATCGGCCGGGGCCTCCTGAAACCCCAACAGAAGAAAACAGAGGCCGTGAAGCACTATCCCCGGCCCACATCTAAAAAACAGGTATGTGCCTTCTTGGGGCTGGCGGGCTATTACAGAAGGTTCTTGCCTAACTTCTACTCTGTAGCTTCCCCCCTCTCAGATCTCAACAAGAAGGGCCAACCGGACCGGGTGCGGTGGACCAACAAAATGGAGCAGGCATTCCAGGCCCTCAAAAAGGCCCACACCAGCTTCCCAGTCCTCAAGAACCCCAACTTCAACCTGCCCTTCACAGTCCACATGGACACCTCTGAGACAGGGCTGGAGGCCCATACGTTCGACAAAGAGGAACACCAGGTCAGCCTAGAGGGGAAGCTAACCCCTGCCGAGCAAAAGTATGCTGCCATATAACGAGAAACCCTCGTAATAAAGTGGGCCATAGAGGAGCTCCGGTACTACTTGGCAGGGCGCCACTTCACCCTGATTACCGACCATGCCCCCTTGCAGTGGATGTCCAGGGCGAAAGACACAAATGCTAGAGTAACCTGGTGGCTCCTCTCATTGCGGGACTATTCATTCCAGGTCCAGCACAGAGCGGGAACCCAGCATGGAAACGTCCCAACTTTAGATTTACGAGTCTCTAAAAGAGAGGCATTCTGTTTTTATTTACATTTTAGTGCAATGATTGCTACAGTTTACACCTTTACTATGCATTCAGAAAGTATGCCAGATGCCAGAGGTTAGAGAAACTGTACTTAATTAGATTTTTTTTTGTTGCAATTTATGACAAATGTTTATGTAGGTCTATGTCATAAAGTGTTTATGTAGGGTCCTATGTGTTTAAGTGTTTTATGTAGATGTAGGGTCACCTTATGAACATCATGCTTAAGTCTGTAGAGAATTTAATAATAAAGTATAACTAGTTAGAGTATCTTTCACCTTTAGACAGTCTTATTTCAGGCCCCCGGAGATTTCTCTGATTGCCTGATTATTGTGAGCTGTAAGGTGAGGTAGAATAAAAGCAGTGGGGTTGAGCACTTGTGTTGAGCTGCATCCTTGAGCTTCAGGTGAGAAAGCTGCACTATTTGCCATCTGACTAAAGTTACAATGAGCCACAGCCACCAGCCGGGCATCAAAGTGGCATCTCCAACTGAGTTTCCTGCTGCCATCTCTCTCTCTCTCTCTCTTACTCACTCACTCACTCCCTCACTCTGTATCTCTCTCTATATGCCCACTCCTCTCTCAGTCATTAAAGTGCAGCCGGGGAACTGGTTGCTATTCACACAGAATTGCAATTAGCTGTGGCCTGGAGACTAGACCTTGACTTGCCTCTACCCAGTCATTCATTATGCATCTGCTACTATATAATTTCCATACATTTACATTCCCTTGGTTAAAGCCTAGAGAAAATGCGTGAACAGTCATAAAATAGCACCATTGTAGCATCAGTGCATTTGGTATTCACTAAATTCGTATTCGCTAAAAGGACGTCTCATTCTAAAATTATATGAAGCCAAAAAAACATGTCCTGTACTTTGAAAAACATGATGTTCACTAGTCATGTCAGAAGATGTGAAGAATAGAAAGATAAAATGGCTTTGCAGGTCTTACCATCGTATCCCTTGGGTGATGTGTCACGTCCTTGAACTTTAGGAGCGATGGCACGTTTGCCATACACATTCTGGTTGTCGTAGCCGTTGTAGTCAAAGCTGGTCTTGGAGTATTTCTCCAGCTCTTTGGCCAGGTTGGAGCGTGGGGTGGTGGTGGGAACATTGTTCTTATAGCCATACTGCGGGATCTCCAGCTGCTTTACAAAGCACATGGGCCTAAAAGAGCAACCGACAGAGGATGGTTAACAGGATCGCATGGAATACATCATATAAGTAATTAAGTAGTTTTAGTAAGAAGCATTTTATTTTAAAAAAGTGAGTATTAAACATTTCAAATCTAAACAACTGTTTATTGTCTTGGCTGAGCTGAAAACATTTGATTAGATATGAATAACAAATAGACATGACACATCTTTTTTTTTTTTTTTGGAATAAATTATGACAGCCAGTACCTGTTGCAGTCTCTTATTTGCTGTATATTTTTGGCTGGTGCTTTTTAGATTATATAATCTTTTTACATCCTCCACATATAATATTTATAGGAAAATTGTGTAGGAAAGACATTTTAGATTTTGTTTTTGCTCAAAATTTTCAGATATCAGGCTCTTTTCAGATATCAGGCTTGTTCCTGTTGTACATTGTTTATTTGCAAATGCAGTTTGAGGGTATTTTCAGAAATGCCCTTTTACACACTAATATTTTTGTTTTTCCATCCATCCATCCATCTTCTAAAACACTTATCCTTTTCAGGGTCACGGGGAACCTGGAGCCTATCCCAGGGAGCATCGGGCACAAGGCAGGGTACACCTGGACAGGGTGCCAATCCATCGCAGGGCACAATCACACACACTCACACACCCATTCATACTCTACGGACACTTTAGACATGCCAATCAACCTACCATGCATGTCTTTGGACTGGGGGAGGGAAACTGGAGTACCCAGAGGAAACCCCCACAGAACATGCAAACTCCGCACACACAGAGCCACGGGAATCGAACCCCCGACCCTGGTGGTGCTATTTATTTATTTATTTATTTATTTTTATTAAAAGCACTAATATTTTTGGAATACACTCCAAGAATATCCTGGAATGCTGCCTTTGTTTGACTCTAAAGTCCAAGTCAGAATCTCACCCTCACATCCAAATCAAGTCCAAAGTCTTTAATCTGCACTTAAAGCTCAACTCAAGTCTTGAATAAAAGGATTAATGGGAATTGGGAATCGGGGTCCTGTCCTGAATTGCCATAAACTGTAGTAGCATAGCTTGAGTGATGCTATTTAATGCTGAAGAAACAATTATGGACACAGACTGTTTATACACCAGAGCATGTGAAATTATGTAAATTTGAGTCAGATTCTGATATTATGAACACAAGTCCAAGTTCAGTCTCTGGAATCCATGTACGTTGGCTTAATTTATTTTTACTTCAGAACAAATATCTTCAAATCAGTTTTTGCTTTAAAACAGTTTGAAGCAAAAAAAAAAGAATGATGGTAACATACACTGAGTCTAATATGTGAGCATTACATGACTGAATGCTGGTGAACTGAATAACTATAGACAATACATTGATGTCTCCATTAATTACAGTCATTGTGGATCTGGACCCTATGCTGACAACACTGTGAGTGAGATGGGAATACACACTGGATGGGAAGCCAATCTATCACAGGACACTGTACACACACACACACACACACACACACACACACACACACACACACACACATATACACACACACACTTATTCATGCTAGGGGCCATTTAATGAAGCCAATCTATCTACCAGTATGTTTTTGCGAGGTGGGAGGAAACTGGAGAACCCAGAGAAAACCCCTGTGAGAACATGTGAAGCCCCACACAAATAGTAACATGAGCTTAGGACCAAACTAAGGACCCTGGAGCTGTGAGATGGCCATGCTTCTGTATTCACTACACCACCGTGTGACACTAATGACCCACTAACGATATTAAATAATATACACTACGTCTAACAGCCTGTGATATTAATCTGAAGCATCCATGATGGGTGTGTTACCTCAGAACTCGGTCCGATGCCTGGTTAGATTTAGTTCCATTGCAGGCTTGGTGTTTCTCATGAGCTTTGGCCAGTTTCTCAGCGGCTGCTATCGGGCATCCCGAGAGACTGCGTTAACACAACACAAAATGAAAAGAAAAAAAAAAGAAAATCAACATATATGATGTCACTCTCTATACAGTATATATAACAGAAGCTATCATCACTCAAACAATCATCAGGAGAACAGTTTATGCAACACCAGTTACAGCTTTATGAGGTCTGTATTATAGCTTGGTGGTGGTATTACATATAACTCCACATTTCTAAGACAATATGAATACACTCCACAGGTGGATTTCAGACTTCCTTTCCAGACTTGTGCCTGTGATTTCCCATGAGAATGCATTTAGAGTCACTATTTCCTCTTGTTGTGATCCGTTAAGAGTGCTAAAGGAACTCAGCGGAGAGTTTTCTCACAGCAGGCAGAAGGAACAAAATAACAGCAAAGGTGTATGTAGGTCTGTCTACGTGCAAACGACACGAGACAAACTGGCAATTTGCTCTGGGGCCTGAGTACACACATTTCCACGCTTGTGAGTGCAGATGTAAGAGTTAAAAGTGTGTGGATTTGTGTGTTAGGTCTTTTCTTCTACAGCAGGTGCATTCCTCAGAGTGACTGTGTGTGTGTGTGCGTGTTTGTGTGTGTGTGTGTGTGTGTGATGCGCAGCTGGTGCTCCTGCTCGGGTGTCACAGACGTGCTAATGGCTGGTGCCAGGCCTACCATCCCACACCAGCTGCTGACCGTCACACCTCCACTGCAGCAGCACCCCAGAATAGAATTACATGCATTAAAGAGAACGACTACAGCGAGCTCGGCATTTATCATCCCAGTCAGAGCTACAGACACATGCTTAATCTTTTTCTATGGGTTAAGTATTGGTGTATATGCAAGGTTGAGCATTTTGTTAAAAATGACTATATTTTAGACGCTCTTTGGCTTTGTTATAGACACAAAACTCTCTAACATAAAATTATTTATTTATTTTTTATTTTAATACAAAAAAATCACTATACAAATCATGTAAATTGTAAAACAATTGTAATACTGTTAATCAGTGCATTGGTTTACAGTAAAATACCAAAAAAAAATACACAATTTATAGTGGTATCTAGCATTTTAGACGGGAGTGAGAATGATAAAGATTCTCTTTCTGTCAACACCTGAAAATTAATGAATCGTTTTTGTGCCCTTCACTTTAGCAGCTATTTTAGGTGCACACCAACCCTCTTTGATGTTGATACGGTTTAATAAAGCCCTGAAATTCATCTTTTAGCATGAGTTAATGCAATAGTAGAGGTGGCTGAATCAGTGCAAGCTTGTTGAGGGAAATGGTGGATCAGTAGTTGAGGCTTTGAACTACAGCTCAGAAGGTTGTGAGTTCAAATCCCAGCACTGGCAAGCTGCCATGGTTGAGTCCTTGAGCAAGACCCTTAACCTTCAACTGCTCAGCTCTATCCTGTCTCCATTGCAAGTCAGTTTGGATAAATGCATCAGCTAAATGGACTAATATAATGGATTGTAGCTGATTTTACATTAACAGTGTATTACTGGAAACATATTGCTGCACTTTACTGTATGTACACATGTATGTTTAATAATCATTCACTGTAAATCTTATGGTAAATTTCATACAGTGAATAATAATAAGAGAACATATATTTTAATATATACCTTTCCAATATACCTTAACTGATTAGTCAGTAAATACTTTATACATAAAAATACACATATAAATATAAATCCAGCTAATGGTAAATGTTATTAGAATGTTTCCCATTTGACAGATTCTAAGACATTTAATCTGTAAAATCCTAGAAATAATTGCATTGCACTTGCATTGCAAATAAGGATCCTACAATATTATAAAAACAATGCGGCATTTGTAGTTAGACAAAGAATATATACACATACAGTAGTGCGTGTGCAAATGCAAACATTACATCTAATGATCAGAAATTTCTGTTTATGTAACATTCAGTATATTTATGGGAAACGTGTATTCATGTTCAAACCTGTGTTCATGAAAGATCTGTACGAATTTCAACAAGTATGGTTCATACACTGTAAAACCGGATAAGTTCATTTAACTGAGGAAACTGATGTTTTTTTAGTTGATAAATCAATTTCATTAAGCCAAATACATTTAAATATAACATGTTTGAATAATTTTTTTATTATATTTAAGTGCATTTGGCTTTAAGAAATTCATTTAATAACTTAAAAATTTTGAGGTAATTAGTTTCCTCAAATTTTTTTGAGTTAAATGAACTATCCGGTTTTACAGTGTGAAGGAAATTCTCTTATATCATGTATTCTCTTATATTATGAACTGCTATCAAATACCTATGATGAATGTATTCACTTAATTACCTCTTCTGATAAGCTGATCAACTGCCATCCTTTATTGTAGCCGACACATGTATTTTCCATACCTTGAGAGACTTATTTTTGTGGTATGATTGTGTGCGTGGCTGAATCTGTCTAGCCCCTTTCACAAGTAGAAACTGCCCAAGCACTGCTGTTTGTCTATGTGTATAAATACTCCTGTTCTGCACGAATAAACCCGGATGTCCCTATGAACAGAGTGTGTTCATTCAGACTCTCCAGGCCTGAACGCTCTGCAGTCAACCACACTTTCTCGCTCATAGCACAGGTCTAAGAGTTAAGAGAATTAAAGGCGGAAGGCTGACAGAGGACTGAAAGACATAACCTGAGATACTTTTATCTAACACAGTGTATTTTTTCTTCATCATTCACATGTACTTGCAAGTAAAGGTAATAATATTAACTCCACCTCTAACCTTATTCTTTGTAAGTTTTCCTACAAATATGACTTTGCAAGTGTAACAACCTATTGCTCTGTTCCCATAAAGGAATTGTGGGCACGGATATTATGCAAAAGAAATAAAACGTAAAGATTTAAATACATATATTTAAATAAATAAATTAAAATAAATATACATTTAAACAAACAAACCAACAAACCTGATAACAGATCATTCAGAATGGCAACAATAATCAAAATAATAATATCTTCAGTACACAAAATAAATAAATAAATAAATTCACCAGACAGCAATAAAGAACAGAACCAATTCCTATATCGGCCGAGTTCTTACCTTCGATGTGAGTTCCTGTTGCTATTGACATGGCCGCGCCCTGTGCAGCCAGGTGTAGGACACTTAAGAACATTTTCATACATTGCAAGAACTTGAAAGCAGAGAAGAGAAGGGGTGGAAGACAGGCAAAATTAGGAGGCAGCAGAGTTAGTCATCTAGATTAATGTGAAGTAACAACATCAAACTGCATGCGAGACGACACACACATACGCCATGCCATTATACAGACAGCAGAAATACGTGATTGAGCAGTGGAAAGGTGGGAAACATTCCTTCCAGGATTTATGATTAGACTGATGGATAGTTGCATAATCCTGTCACAGATTTAAAACAAGTCTTCATTCAACATGTCACTGTAGCCAATGATGACCAATATAAAGTGACACAGGAACTGTTCTAATCCCTGTCCTGAGCTGTCAGATGATCTTAGCATAAACATAGTATGTATAGTAAGATGTCCTAATACTTTTGGTAATATTTTCTATGCATGTCATATTCATCAATTATTACAACTATGCTTAAAATTCTTCTGAAGTTGGGAATCATTGCTTGTACCTCAAATGATGCCTCATACAGCTCTTATAATGTGATAGAAATAATTCCTTGATAACTATAAGTATTCATTATAACAACATGTATTGTACTGCACCGACCTTTATAACTAATAATGACTGGTGAATAATTATCAAGTGATTGTAATATTAATGAACAATTATAAAACATTATTAACATTTAAAATATCATCACCAGAATGCTTCCAAAAATGACACACATATGCAGCACCTGAGATAACTTCCTTCCTCTCCAAGGTTACATACGTGTGTCCTTTTCATTTTTGGAAGCACTCCGTGATGACATTTTGTAATGTGACTTTATTGTTTTTGACATTTAAACATTTTCAGGCTTCACTAATGTGTCTGTACTGTATGTGTTCTTGTAATTAATGTGGAAATAAGTGTTTCGCTATTAGATTATTAAAATAAAGTTAAGCATGTTTTCCCTCTTTATTTGCAGCACTCAGTGATGAAATTTTAAATATTCATAATGTTTTTATTTTTATTTTTAAGATATATATGAAAATTGTGGTATAATTACGGTGGTGCAGTACAGCACCTTGTATTATAATACTGTAGTGACACTTACAACGTGATTAAAAGTCATCAAAGGAATTATTTATAGAACATTATAAGAGCTTTATGAGGCATTCTTAAAGTTACAAGGAAGCATTAGAAACTTATAAAGAATTCTAAGTACAGTTATAATAATTTATGATAATCTGTGAATATGCTTTATAGAAAGCTCATAGTTACCAATATTCTACCGAAATCAGAAATCAGCGGATAAACTGAAAATTGTCTCCTTCACATTGCATGGCTTACTTGCCTCAGTTTTTAACAAGCCTCCATCCTCAGTAAGTCTCACCATGAGGAAAAAAAACCCCCCAAAACTGTCCACGATGATCTGAAATCCCCACTGGCACCAATTAGATTAATGATCTTTAGGAAGTAGGGGAGAGGACAGAAGGAAGGAGCAGGGGCTCCGACACACACACACACACACACATTCTTTTTCTTCAAGTCTTCATCATCACCTCCTTAAACCCTCACCCTCATCCTCTCCTCCAGCTCTGACACATTAATTACTCTGCACCGGGCTTAATTGGACCAAGGCTACTACCTAGAGATGGACGGACTCTCAAATGCTTTGCTGCATTTTTATCGATGTGGCTCGAGGATATATGCATATGAGAATCGGAGGATTGTTGCGTAAATGTAATTTACACTGCTCAGAGACAAAACAGAGGATTATAGGTAATAACAAATTGGATTTCTACAGCTATCTTCCTGTGTCTGATGCCACATTTATTTATTAGGCAACAATATGCTAATCAAATCCATTTTTACAAAGGAAAGGGGGATTTTGTTTATTTCCCATATTTAACTAGGTGATTGTACTTATAGCTACATGACTATCTAGAAAAGCACTTCATAAGAACTGATATAAGCTTACATAAACATTTATAACTGCATATTTCAACTGGTGTCAGCTGTCATTAAAATTATTTTTATCAATTTCGATGACAATATTTCAAATTGATCATTTTTTAAACCTCCCACACCTGGGACTTGGTAATAACACTGACTTGCTGTATAACATTTTATAGTGGAGGTTTACAGACAGTATATATATATATATATATATATATATATATATATATATATATATATATATATATATATATATATTTCTCTGTCTCTTAAACATTCCAACTTCCTGTATATGATCTATTTAATTAATAACTATAGCAGTGACATTAAACTTTAATTATGTATATTTACAGTTTATTTATAGTTATGTATACTTTCTCTGGCCCTTAAAAGGAATTTTATTTAGCTGTATATAGGAATAATATAGGAATTAGCTGTGTATAGTTTTAATTTCTATAAACTGTAAGTATACAATACTGTATATGATCTTCTGGCTCATACGTAAAGTCAATTATATATTTTTGCAAATGTGATTATCAATACCTACAGTATGGCAGTGATATGTCACTGTAATAACCGAATTACATAACTGTGGTGTACAAGGTTTGTTTTGTAATGAAATTCACAGAAGACTTATTATAAAACCTTATTATAATGACATGTTAGTTTATTTTCACTTTAGTTACCAGTTTGCTACATTACCCACAATGAACAGACATTCAACTGCCTGCTAATAGTGGAGCCAGTGGGATACAGGGTTCCAAACCTTCAACTTGTATGCTAATATGACCATCAACACCATTGCGCTCATCATCTTGTAGATCGCTAACAAGCCAAGCTGAGGTGCTGCTCTAACTCAGCTGTTTCGTATTTCGCATTTTGCATTGCATTCAGTAACTTTGAGTCCCGTGTTGAGGGTTTAAATATGTGTGATGTAGTACTATAAAGGTTTCAGGTAGACTGTAAATAAAGGGTCTAAAACTGGATGTTTTGGTATCTACTCACATCTCTCTCTTTCTTTCTCTCTCACACACACACTTTTTTGAGGCTTTTAATAAATTGTTGTGTGCTCTTTGCCAGCCCTGTGGTGTATCCAGCAGACTGAAAGGTGACCTGTTGTGAGCATGTCGAGCTATCGACAGGTTGCTGCTAAAAAATGCATTATGTGCAATGGAGCAGCTGTAGAGATACTCTCCCCTATCAACGTGCACTCAATAACCTGCCCGAAGAGCACAGTGTCCCGCCAGTGCTGCAGCCTGCGGTGTGTTTGTCTGACACGCTCACACACATTCACACAAACAGTGAAGCACTGACATATTATAACACATTCATCTCTAAGAGTGGACAATGTATTATTAATGCCGTGTCTTTATTCTGTCTGCAATTCACGATGCGCAGAGACGTTCCAGCAGAAATCTTGTGCAAATAATGACTAAATTAGGTTGCCCTTCTCTAGTCTATTATCGAAAACCCTTGTCTTCAGTAAAATAAATTCTTTAGGTTTTCAATTAAATTAAAATCTCATTCCTGCCAATTTATTCTAAGCTAAATATGTGCTAAATATGCAACACTTTACACGCATTTAAGCTTGAATAATTATGGATTAGGAATGTTTTTCAAGTTGTTCCCAGTATTATATTGCTTTATACCACATTGCTGATGAATTCTCGATTCTGGACTGGTTAGAAGGCAGTGAGTAATTTTCTGTAGCAATAGCTCTGACAATAGTTCCAGCTGCAAGGCAAATCACAGGTTTATATCAAGGCACTTGTTCTAATACCTTATTGTTTCTATAGTAACAGCTCATTTATGGGGATTTGTATGGCAGACACTGCCCATAATCTAAAACTAATAACAGACTAATTTAAAAAAAAATATATATATATTGTTATTGCTATTTAACAAAGACAAAATGTGTAATCATTGATACAGTAAAGTTTTCTGTGAGGTCATGTTTATTTAGCATTTATGGAAGGAGTCTCTAGTGTCAGAGCCTTAAAGATTTCTCTGTAACATGACACACTGCATTTCTTGTCTTATTACCTTTAAGAGATAGAAATAAGAGAGGCTGGTGAAGGAAATGTTTATATAGTTGTAATAACTCGATTGATAACAGTAACTAACTTCCTAGTTAACTTAAATGCAACTATAAATGGCTAAAAAGTACAATGTGTTATTTTTTTAAATCAGTAAAACACTTTGGGATGTGCTGTTTTATCAGGCCGCATCCCACCACCCCAGCTTTGATTCTTTCTCGATGACAGCATGCCCTGTCATGTTTCATTTCTTACTTGTTGTTACCAAAAGTAATGAGTTTTCTCATAATCAATAAAAGCACTTCTGAAGTTCCATCTGAGGATAAAGCATATGGTTGAAGTCTAAGGTCATTCCAGACCTCACTTGGCATCTCCTGAACTCAGAGACTGCTTAAATTACACCTCTTGACATCTGGACACTTTATAGGCAAATCTTTTTATGTTAACTAATTTTCTGGGCTGTCATTAAAGCTGTCAGCTCGTTTGATTGCCTTCTGGGTCATTTGCTACCATAACGTTAGATCCTCTCTTTGGTTTAATGGATCGTGTAAAAGATAGTTTATAGGGAGATTTGCACAAGGTGAATGAGCGCAGAGAGTGAGAGAATGCTCACCATGCTTCCTGTTTACAGCAGAGATTACAGCAAAGCCATAATTATTACCATTCGTACAACTGGATATACCTTAAAAATCTAAAGCAAAAACAAAATTTAACCAGCTTAATAAAGTATAAAATCTTGAACATGGTCAAATTCAACAGAAGGTTGTTTTTTTTGTGTGTGTTTAAGTTTTATCTTAGAAGTTTTATCTTGTACAGGATGTTCCCAAGTTTTAGATTTAATTGTATTGATTTATAGACAAAATAATAGTGCATAAGATTCCAAATGAGCATGCTTAAACGAGAACACAGAAGATGAAAAGAATGAATCTATGCAAAACAAAATAAAAATGAAGCCACTAGGAAAATGGCCTTGACAATTAAAAGACAATAACAGAAAAGCACAGCATGATCGTTAGGCAGGACAAATCGAAGCTAAACAGCCTCACAGAGACACAGGGAAAGCAGAAGAACAGAAGCAGGCCAGCAAGCCACAGAAGCAGGTTACTGTGTATGAGGTGAGTGTATGTCTTACTTTCTGGAGGAACTCTGTCTTTATGTGGGCAACCAGACAGGCTTCGATGGTGAGGATACAACCCAGTCACATGACCTGTGCCGTCACAACCCGGCGTTGGGCATCGACTCTCTTTCTTCTCCGACCTTGAAGAATCTACACATGCATGTAAACACATGAAAACGTACAAGGAAGTGTAAATGGACCCCGAAGACTTTTTGTAATGCAGACATGTCTATGTAAGAGCAGGTCATCAGTAGCTAGTAAGGATGCGCAGAGACGTTCCAGCAGAAATCTTGTGCAAATAATGACTAAATTAGGTTGCCCTTCTCTAGTCTATTATCGAAACCCATGTCTTCAGTAAAATAAATTCTTTAGGTTTAGGTTTAGATTGAGAAAATACTGCCTCAGAATTATGTTACATCTGAAAGTAAACCCCAAAATGTCAACAATGTGATTTTTTTTAAACAACTATCATCATATAATATTCTATAAAAGATCTTTGCAAATAATCATCAAGACAACCCTATTATAAACAAAATAAAATAAAATAAAACAAAAAAATTGTATTTTTCCTAATGTCTGAGTGATGCACCTTCTGTTCACCTGAAATATAAGTGAGAAATAATCCACGGCTAGGCGTGCATTACACGATTTTATTGCATGACCCGGAGGCAAAGAACCACCGGACGCAAAGCATTAAAATCGTGTAATGCACACCTCGCCGTGGATTATCCCGCTCAGACTATGGTCACTTGCAAGCATTGAAAAGTTACAGCTGTCTTTGATATTTGCAGTGCAAAATTTGACTGAAAGGATAAAAATAACGCTTCATTTTCCGTTAGTTATTTTAGGTTGTTAGATCTAGAACACCTACAGAGATAAATTAGTGCGATAAGATTATATTTATTTGAATTAATTATTACAGATAGTTATTAGAGAGAGAGAGAGAGAGAGAGAGAGAGAGAGAGAGAGAGAGAGAGAGATTGTGTGTGTGTGAATTACCTGACCCTGTGCCGCATCTCTACTAATAATGACCCTGAGTTTAACTACTCCATGCAACTGTAACTATATGTTACTATGGTTACAGTTGTTTATAGGCAGCATATTAATTTAGAACAGTGATTAAACTGACTAGAACTACCTGTGCATTATTTGGTTTTAGCGCACATCTTCCAGCCAATCAGAATCGAGTATTCAGACAGACCATGGTATAATTAAATGCATATGTGCTATTAGCTAGGTTAAACTTCTTAATTAGTGCTGGACACAATACATTTCCCAATGTCTTTATTAAGCGTTTTACAACTATCACAACCTTTTGCTCTTGCTAGTGGAGCTAAATTGATATTGAATGCAGGACAGTCCTATCAATAATTACTGGAGATGTTTCTTTAAAGAAGAGGGTAAATTGGACTGATACAGAAACAGTGAGAGATACTGAGAGAGAGAGAGAGAGAGATGACATAAATTTTTTAAGCATGGTGTAACCTAATAACCAGTATCACACTGTGTTTTGTATGAAAATGAGACCGGTCAGTGGGAAAGAATAGCAGGAGAAAACAGAGTGGAGAAAGACAGAGTGTTTGGACATAGATTGAGTGTTAAGAAATTTAGAGCTGAGTTACACACGTGTAGTGAGTAGTTAATACATCGGATGTAACATAAAAACCACTTAGACAGCTGCCCTGGAGTGACATGTCCGATGGAATTTGCCAGATTTTTTAATTAATTAATTTTTTTTATTTGAAATAAGTTTTTCTTGCACGATATTTTTTCAAGCAAGAAGCAGTATTAAGTCCAGCACTGTGTCTTTGCTGATTGTTTACTATGATTATTTTTTATTCCACCAATAATGACGTCGACAAAAGTCAGAGACCGTTTTAGAGGTGAGAAAAAATTGCTGCTATTTAGTGGTTTAAGATTTCTGATCCAGTAGAATTGATCTTTCAAGAGATTAGTACAGATGAATCATATGCAATTCTACACATCTGACCACAGGTCAGCTTTCAGGTTGTCTTTAGTATAGTGTTAGTATATCTATACATTACACGTCCATATCGAGTTGTTTCATGAAAACTGACACACAGCCTGCTGTTTTTTCAGAGCAAAAGAGTAGAGGAGTGTGATGCACATTAGACAGCACTGAATATCGACTGTGGCTTGAGACAGGCCATGCTTTGCATAGCAAATGGCCCCCATTACCATAGCATCTGGGGATAATTAATGTGCAGTCAGTGGTCCTGTCGTTCGTTATCAGTCATACTGATATTGTTCAATTTCCATCTCCGCCTCGTGCCTTTTTTAAGGAGGAACTCCTTCCATAACTGTCAGCCCAGCACACTTTTATAAATCATAATGGCCCCTGGTCAGGCAGCCTCTGCCGCTATCTGTGCTGGGGAGAGATGTTATCGTGACGTAATGGCTGTGCATCCCTCATTATTCTGACATTATTCCGATAGAGTATGCCCAGTATGCCAACCCAACGTCCTTCGGTGCAGGCTGAAATGGTCTTCCTCTCTATCTAATCAAGTTCTGCGTAGCTGTGATCAAACGTCTACACTGTGTCAGCATATAAAATGGATGATAACAAGAATTATTAATTTGGCATAATGATAGCAACATAAATAAGCAATTTTCTGCTTGGAAATGTCAGACTAATAGTGCCATATATTTGACATGGGTTAATCGAGCTTTTAGTGTGAGTGCACTGCGAACCAAGATCCTGTATTACTGATATTATTGATTTACATAATACTTTCAGCGTTACTTTCAATCGTAAAGCTTGAAAGTATGTGATCTACTGTATCTATATAATAAACGTCAACATTCTAATTCTACAGCAGTAAACTATCACAGTCAGTCTTGTACTGGCAGGCAGTAAATCTGCCCAGAATAGGTGACACAGTTTAATTTGGTGTACACTATTTCCACTGCATGACTGTGGGCTTGTTCTCCAGTATTAAAGCTACAGTACATATTCTACAAGAGCCCAGGGTTCTCTAGGTTTATAAATAGGTGGCTAGAATGCAGAATGCATCCTGGGGAAGAGATTTGTTGGCCTTTCAGCCCCTGCCATTACTTATGCCTGACAGGTGCAGACGCTGATGTAACCATGCTGGCCTATTTGAACAACATAAGCCGCTGCTGCCTGCACTATGGGATGGTGGTACTGAAATTGGATGTAGATGTCGTTTCCGGGGTCACAGCGAGTACTTTCTACAAACATGTAAGTGAGAGAATGTTACCACTCAAACTACAAAGCCTGGTTTTACAAAGGCTTTGAATATACAGTCCAGTTTAAAACTATTGGAACGGCAAGGCCAATTCACTGTTTGTGCTATTCAGGAAAGAGATTTGGGTTTGAGCTCACAAGATACGAGACGAGAGTTTAGGATTTCAGCTTTTATTTACTGGTATTTACATCTAGATGTGTCAAACAACATAAAATATAGAACCTTGTGTATCAGATGTATAGGATATTAAAGTAAATTAAAGTAAATAACACTTAATATCCAATGGCTTGCAATAACTGCATAAAGCCTGTGACTCAGTGACATCACCAAATTGTTAGTTTCTTCTTTTGTGAAGCTTATCCAGGCCTTTACCGCAGCCTCTTTCAGTTGTTGTTTGATATGTTTCACAGATGAGCTTGTATGTTTTGGATCATGAGCAGATCCTTTCACTACACTTTGGCTTTTCCATCATTTTGGAAGAGGTTAATCTTGGTTCCAGAACTTTTGTGGCTCATTTCTGTATTTCTCTGCAAATTCCAATCTGGCTTTCCGATTCTTACTGCTGATGAGTGCTTTGTATCTTGTGGTATGTCTTCTATATTTCTGCTCTCAAAGTCTTCTTTGAATGGGGGATTGGGATATCTTCACCCCTGCCCTGTGAAGGTTGTTGGTGATGTCACTGACTGTTGTTTTTGAGTTTTTCTTCACAGAGATTTTGTCATCAGTTGTTTTCCTTGGCTGACCCATTCGGTGTCTGTTGCTCAGTACACCAGTGGGTTCTTTTTTTTTTTCAGGACTTTCCAAATTGTTGTACTGGCTATGCCCAATGTTTGTGCAATGCCTTTGATTGATTTCCCCTCTTTTCTCAGCTTCTAAATGGCTTTCTTTTCTCCCATAGACAGCACTCTAGTATTCATATTGGTTTATCCTTTTTAAAAACAAATGTCGTCTTCATAGGTGAAATGGAAGACTAAAAGCAAGAGTAAACACATCTACATATAAATACTATGAAATAGTAACTGAAATGATTTAATACCATGAACTTAATAACTGAAAATCCTCTTTGGATCTCAAACCCAAATGTTTTCAGTCTAAAGCAAAAACAAATGAACTGGCCTTGCATTATCAAAAGTTTCAGAGGGGCAGCCATCTTGTGTATGCGTAGGTAAAGGAAAGTAATCCACGGTTAAGTGTGCTTTACTCATGCAGTGAACACTATGCTTGAACAAGTGGTTTGTTACATGCCATAGAGAAACAGACATACACCTAAATTGATTCAGCTTAAATACCAGCTGTCAAGGTATCTGTGATGCACTCACACTGTCAGACACACTGTAGAGATGCCAGTGGACAATATTGGAATGTTTGAATTATGATTACAAAGTGGGGTGGGGGGGGGGGGGGGATTTATCGAAGAGAACAAAACTCACTGAATTAATAAAAATGAATGAATTAAACAAACCGAGCATCTTTAATAAGAGCGACGATGAAGCTTGTGGTTATTACATGCTGTGACTGACATTTACCTTGGAAATGAGACTATGGAGACTGATGTGGATGCCAATGATTTAAAATGTTGTAACTTTACTTGTGGTTGTGATACATGAAAAAGAGAAAAAAAAATCACTTCAGGAAAGCCTGTCGTTTTCAGAATGAATGTTGACATTTCACAAAGTAAAGCATTTTCCCAGTCCACCAAAAAAACAATATAGATTTATAGAATTATCTATACTCTATACCAAAACTGTTTTTGAATTATGGAACAAATCAATATGTAATCTGTGTCAAAATGTTTTTGTGTTTTGTATTTTCAGTAATAGTATATTGTGTTGTTATATTATGTAATCTGATGCTCATGTAATTCTGGTGGATTTTAGAACAAGGGCTTGCACAAGAGCAGCTCTAGCACACATTTTCTGCAACACAGAAGACTTATTAAAGGCAACACCTTGTGTTTGTCACAGTTCATGAACATCACAGCACCTAACTGACTCTTTAGAGAGGAAATGGAGACATAGCCATGTGCTATTTGTTTCTAGCAAGCTGCAAAAACCATGACTGTGGCTACTGGATTGTTAATGTGGTTTAAACTTTTCTCAGAATTGAGAAATTCTTGTACATAAAATTTTAGAAACAAAACAAAACAAAACAAATAATAGCAAGCTGTCAGGCTAAGATGCTATAATCTAGCTATGTTAAAATCTCACCAACACACAGGATAAAATATACAGTATAGCAGATTAATTTGTGGTACAGGAATGCCGTAGAATCCAAAGAGACCAACCCTATAAGATTCATTGTAGACCGTGATGCCATTTTTGAAGAGATTTTTGTTAGCAATAGCTTCCATCCACCATATAGCAACAGAGGTGGCACTGATTAGCATTATCTATAGCAGGGGTCATCAACTGGCAAAATATTCCAAGTGATTAAACCAAGTAATTGAAAAAAAAAGTGGTATCAGAGCCCATAAATGGCTGAAAAAAGTTCTGTAGCAGATTCTCTATTGCCACTTATCCAATTATTTTATTTATCTAAATTATTTAGCTGAAGGCAGCTCATCAAACCACAGACTAGCTACAGAGCTAAAGACAATAGGTCTGAAAGAAAAGAGTTTTCAAAGACTTTCATTAGTTTATTCATAGGTTTTTATTTACCCTCACAGGTCTGATTGGCAAACCAACAACATGGCTTGTTTGAAAAAAGTTGATGACAAATACAGAATGGTTAAAAATGAATCAACAAAGAAGTATGTGTTCATTCCCCCTGCATAATTTGTTTTGAGTCTTTGCCACTAAAAACAAAACTTCCATCCATCCATCCATTTACATTTATAGCATTTGGCAGAGTGGCTTACATTTATCTCATTTATACAACTGAGCAGTTGGAGGTTAAGGGCCTTGCCCAGGGGCCCAGTAGTGGCAGCTTGCCGGTCCTGGGATTTGAACTAACGACCTTCCGATCAGAAGTCCATCATCCTACACAGGGTCTCGAGGGAACCTGGAGCCTATCCCAGGAAACTTGGGTACAAGACGGGGTGCCAACCCATCCCAGGGTACAATTGCACACACATTCACACACTACAGACAATTTGGAAATGCCAATCAGCCTACAAAGCATGTCCTTGGATATGGGGAGGAAACAGGAGTACACGGAGGAAACTCCTGAACCTCGGGGAGAACATTCAAACTCCGCACACACAGGATGGAGGCATGATTTGAACCCCCAACCCTAGAGGTGCAGGGCAAAAATGATCTTATATGTAGCCAATAAATGAATCATCAGTGTAGCATTAGTCATGTTAGTTGCTCATCTGGACTTTTGTGCAACTGGACTTGAATACCACTGATCTATATTATCACCTGACAGAATGTGCATGCGTAATTTCAGGTGATACAATTTTTCATAATGCATTTTTGTTTCATTTTGCTTTGTTTTATGTATCAAATTATGTGTATAGTATAGTGTAGTATAGTATAGTACGTATATATGGATGTGTTTCATGTACCTCTGGTCTATCCTTTATGTAGCCACAAGATGACTGTACATGGATTAGCTGCTTACTAGCAACTACAAATGCATGACAGAAACACACCTTCAAACCATCATCATCTATTTGACAGTGTCTCACAACTACTCTCCTGAGTAAATGCTCACCCACCTTTATGGTAGTAGGACTTCTTGAGGCTATCATGATGCAGTCTGGCTTTACGCTCCTCTGCACAGCTGAGCCTCAGACCATGGTTCTCTTCATGCAGTTGCAATCTGTCTCTCCTGGCTGCCTCTGAGGCCATTTTGTCCCTCATAGCCTTGGCCCGCTCAGACTCCAACGCTATGGCCTTCTCCAGCAGCGACAGGTTGCCCTTGGTCATATCGAAGCCGTCATCAGAACGGTCCGAGGTGATTGATGTGGTGTCCTCATCTCTGTAAGCTTCGTACTCCCTGGCACAGCTGGAAAGAGCTTTTGAGCGCGGACTGAGCTGCTCCTCCAGCTTCATAAGGTTGACCATGTCCGAATAGTTGCGCTCCAAGACACGGCGTTCCTCTGAGTTTTGCTGCTGATGGCATTCTCCATAGATGTCCTGGTGCAGCAGAGCGTCCTGTTGCCCCTCCTGACTGTGGCTGAGGCGCTCAGCTGGCTTTGTTTCGCTTAATTTGCGTGCCAGGTCGAAGCACTGATTGCGTAGACACTCCAGACTGCTCAAGCATACCTCCTCATCACTTTCCTCAATCATCTGTCCATTGCTAGAGGGCTTGTTTTGTGCAAAACTGCTACTATTACCATTACACCCATAACCAGCAAACCCATTCATGTTGCTGTGGTCCTCGTTTTTCATTCCATCTTCCAGATACGCCCTTTCTTCAAGGTTGTCAGAGAGCACAGCTCCATGACCCTGGGCCAGCAGTTTCAGAGAATCCACAGTCTCCTTTACCACATCACTGTCCACGTCAAGGCTCAGCTCACCCTTCTTAGAGCCATTGTCGCACTCCTCTTCCTCTTCTTCTTCCTCCTCTTCTTCGTCATCCTCTTCTTCCTCCTCCTCCTCTTCCTCCTCCTCTTCCTCCTCAGCACTATGGGAGGAGTTGCTGTTCATCTCGGACTCTGTCATGGCCCGGTAAGCGGCATCCTCTGCAATCTTGCCCAGGTTGAGCAGAGACTTAGCCACCAGCTCATCATAGTTGTCGTATTCATCATTGTTGTTGTCATCCTTCTCCACCATTGGACTGGGTTTGGTGTAGATCCCGTTTACCTGATTGCCATCTGGGAAATAGAAGGAAGTGGATTTGATTAACAAACTTTTACTATACAAATAATATAATCATATTTTATCAAGATGGAAATATTGCACAAATAGAATAATCAATTGGCAAACAGATCTTACAGCAGACATATTTATTGTCTTCTATTCCAGAGACTTTAAAGCCATTAAAGAGGAAAAGTACAAAGGGTCAGTGATCAATATAGACAAAATTACCCAGAGAACTATACCTTATTCCTGTCACTATTACTTCCCACCAAAACCACTGTAAATTACAAGATGTGTCCTGTATAGTGTGCAGTATACTGTATGCACATTTTGACTGTTTCTTTGTTGCCGAATTGTCACTTTGTGCTTATATCAGTAGAATTGATGTTCATCGATCATCCATCCATCCATTTTCCATACCTTATCTTACATAGGGTCATGGGGAAGCTTGGAGCATATCTCAGGGAACTCGGGGCACAAGGCGGGGGAACCAAGGCGGGATGATACCAACCCATCACGTAGCACAGTTACACACATTCACACACCAATGTACAAATTTCTAAATGCCAGTCAGCCTACAACACATATCTTTGGACTGGACATATCTTTTGGACATTTATTATCTTAATTCGTTTATGTTATAGTTGAGATCTTTTGCATGTGGGACTGAATATTAAGCATCAAAAGAATGTCACGTGAAACAGAAAGTGAAAATGGTGAAAAGTTCATGAGAGGTGAGCTGACCTTGTGCAAAGTGCAACTTTGAATGATAAAGGTATTGGTATTCTAACAGCATTGATACCACTGACTAGCATGTAAATAAATTGGTTATTTTATTAAGTACTATTACTTTTCATTGGATTTGGATGGATTTGTATTGTGTTTACACTTCACTTACGCCAGTGATTAACACGTTGGACTATTATTTGGAAGGTTGTGAGTTCAAATCTCAGCACTGTCAAGCTGAAACTGCTGGGCCCTTGAGCAAGACCCTTAACCCTCAACTGCTCAGTTGTATAAATTCGATACATGTAAGTTGCTCTGGATAAGGGCGTCTACCAAATGCCATAAATGTAAATCTAAATGAGCAACAGGATGTATGGGCATCCTGTTGCTCATTTAGATTTACATTTATGGCATTTGGTAGACGCCCTTATCCAGAGCAAATTTTCACAAATTTTGTGGATTTAAATGCTGGTTAAAATAAAAGCACAGCAAAAAGATGCTCCAAAATTTATCTATGCATCGTTTTTTAAAAATGACTAAGTTTAATTAGCAGCTTTAATTGTATTTGCAGTTAGTACTTGGATGGTGTAGTCTATGTATGTTGAAGTTGTGCGAAATAAATAATGGACATCCATGCAATCAGATGAGGGACAGGACTTATGGCTGTGCTTGAGGTCAGTACCATCTTATACCTGTGCTAAGACAGGCAGTAATGCATGCACTTTTTTTTTGGACCAAAATAGGTTCACACTCTTTTACGTCATTTCAAACACAACAAATATATGACCCCCAAAAAGTAAAGGAGCCCAAACATGAAATTGGCTAGCATTCAACCAAAAAACCACACAGATACATTAATCAGCAAATTATGCTTGAGGAAATAGAGCCCATTTACATGTTATTGTGAAAAGTGAAAATTACAATATCAATGATCAAAATGTGCTCCAAAATGTAACATCAAGATGGATTTCAGTGAATACTATGTGTAGTATTTGTCAAAGCAGAGATTTAAAAGAATAATGGTAGGCATCAAAATGCTTTGGACACTGAGACACCTGGTGGAAACAGTCGGGTTTAAATGTGCCATGGAAAAGCAATTTGAAGAGCAATCAAGGTACACAAAGGAGACTGGAAGTGAAACAGATTGAATAGGAAGCAGGCAGCAAAGCGGAATTGGAGGGATTAGCAATGCTACAATGTGCATGCTATTGAAAACGGTAACAATGACACTTCACTTACAACTGAGAGATGGGAATCTTTTGTCACTTCTCTCAGGTTTTGCCTGTAGATGGCAATAACCCAGAACAGTTGATACTGTATGAGTCATTTATTATGACAAAAGTTAGATCCATTGGAGGATGTAATGCAATTATGTAGGACACTGAATTTTTTCAGTGTTTACTCATCAGTACACTCACTCGCTGTACTATAGCACATCATAAAGCATTAAAGCAAATCATGTAGGATCTACCATTCATAATTAGACTTGAAGGCAATGTCAGGTCTGATTGGGGACTGGGTGAAGCAACGCTACTGCCCAGTGTGGTGCCCAGAGTGTCTGCAAAAGATGATATGTTATCCATCTAATCTTGTGTCTGTGCAGCAGCACAAAACGCACCCACTCATACAGACCTTCAGACTTTATGACCATGAGGATGAGGTCATGCTGTTCAGGCCTACTATCTACTAATGTAATTTTGCTGTGAGAATAAAATATAGATTCCTGGAAGACTTTTGTCTGCCATGCTTACTTACAATCATGGCAATGATGTTTCTTTTGTTCTTATGAAAGGACAACTGCAACAAACTCTGGATGTCATTGAACATCTAGAACCGTTCAGGGAATAATTACTTGCACACTTATATATACATATATATACATAAAATCAATACGTGGTCTTCAATGTTGCAAATGATTTATTTTATAATTCAATTCTTAGTTGAATTTTTTTCCTTGAGTGGTTTCCAGAATTACACAAACCAGCTTGCTGATAGTGACACTGGTCAGATTTCATTACCTGAAGAGGATGATGCAGCAGAGCTTTAGTCCTTTAGTGTATCCAGCTCTCTTTCACCTCCTGATCTCTATAATCTGCTCAAACAGATCAGCTTCTAAAGCTTTAACTTTTATGCTAAAACCATCATCAACACCCTTGTGCTTGTTGTCTTGTCAAGCAGCTGTATTGTGCCTCTCTCTTTTCTTTCTTTCAGAAAGAGATTTCTAATATATGGGTCAATCTTGTATTTACTGCACTGTATTTGTACCACCTGCAAATAGCTACCTGAGCTATGAATCTGACAAAACAGGGCATTATACTCCTGGAAGTAAGTGAGTGTGTGGGTGGCAATGGTCTGGAGGTGCTGTTTTTAGCCTGCTGCTGCGATCACATTGAAGGTTGCAGCAAAAGCATCCAAATGCACCTCAAATTACGGTGACCTTCCTCCAAAGAGCATGAGCAGTCAATTCTCCCTCCCTCTGGACCCTTTTCTGGAGCACAGTGTCTATAACTTTCAGTGAATTTCACAGTGATTTAATACTGAATCGAGATAAATATATGTTCAAAATATTATAGCCTACTATTAGATGTTTATTGGAACATTGACAATTTCTCATTTATATATTATTATATTAGTCAGATATGTGTTTTGTTTATTATCTCTATTTTATGGTTCATTATATTTCACCCATAAAAGATGAGCTGCTTAATCAGCATTTTTTCCAGATACAAATGCTTTATTAAAGAAAGAAAGAAAAAAAGGTTTGTACCTTGATCCTGATTGTGCTGCTCATCCTCCTCCTCCTCCTCCTCCTCGTCCTGTTCATCCTCATCTTCATCTTCCTCGTCCTCCCCTTCTCCTTCCTCACCCTCTTCTTCGTCTACCACGTCTTCTTCTTCTTGCTCCATTTCTTCCTCCTCTCCATTCTCTACCTCTCCTTCGACTTGCTCCACTTGTTCCTCATTGTCCGTGTACTCTTCCTCCACGTCCTCCTCTCCTTCGGCTTCTCCGTCTTCATCCTCCTCTTCCTCAACCTCCTCTTCCCCTGCTTCTTCCTCTTCCTCTTCTTCCTCTTCTTCCTTCTCCTCCACCATCTCTGTGTGGTAGCAGTCTTCCATGGGCTGCTGCTCTGTGTGTGTGTGAAAGGCCTTCCTCTTGGCCATGGGCTCTAGGGGCAGTCTGTCCTGTGTTCTCCTCTTCTTGGCCACAGGGCAGCCGTACACACTGCATGGGGAGAGATAAGAGAGAGCCAATTAAACAGCTGGCCTGCTTCGATTCAGTCTCTCCCCCGGTCTCAACACAACATGTCATTCAAGCCTGTCACAGGCTATTTTTAGAACTAGTCAAATCCAGTATGATGGAGGGAAAAAAGGAGTGGAATACTACCAATTACTCATAATGCTGTATATAGCTGAGACACTGTATAAAGCTGAGACACTGTATAAAACACTATTTGCAGATGTTGTAACTATGTGAGTTATGGTGGTTGATGCAATGTTTAGTGCTCCAAATATTCATGTCTATATCTGAATTTGGATTTAAACCAAAAGTTGGCGTGGTCTAAATCCCAAATTAAATATGATCTCCACCACTATGCCCCTGGAAACAGTGAAAACACTAGAAATGCCAGCACTGTCTGTGAATTTTGGCTCTGCCTACTACATCACCTACTACAAAACTACATCATTCTAGACGTGCACCCACTCTCTCAGTTATTATTTTTGTTTGTACCTTCATGCAATACTTTCTAATGAATTTCGTTGGTTCTAGTTCTTGAAATACTAAAAATAAACTAGTAGCTTGATTTTAACCATCCTGACCATGACCAGGCAGCTACTAAGGATGAATTAATGAATGCTATAGATGTTGATGTTCACAGTGTTGATGTTAATGAATGTGGTCTTTCTTTGCCCGTGAGCATGAC
Source organism: Ictalurus furcatus (assembly GCF_023375685.1). Taxonomy (NCBI): domain Eukaryota; kingdom Metazoa; phylum Chordata; class Actinopteri; order Siluriformes; family Ictaluridae; genus Ictalurus; species Ictalurus furcatus. Next base: position 21,940,602 of record NC_071263.1, read on the forward strand.
ATTAAAAACTTCCCGCTCACGTGACTTTTTGTTGCCTTCTGTGAGATCCCAGTGGTGATGCACACCTCAATCTCAATCAGATGCCCTGTGAACTTTTCTGTCAAGCTTTTTAAAAGAAAAATGAATAGTGCCCTTTTTATATGTATCTGTGTTTGTATCCATATAGAAAACATTATCTGTTCAATCCAAATAATGTATATGTATATGGTTACATCCTCAGCCCGTTAGTTGGTTAGACCGCATGAGTTCAGGAGAAAACTGTCCAGTTTCAAACAAAAGGTGGCATGGTTTTATTTCATTTGTTTTCATTTCAATGAAGTCGTATAAAGAGCACTAATCCTGCCTTTAACCCACATCTTCACCCCTGTATCTTTTGATATGGATTGGGTTTTTGCAAATTGTTACAAATTTGCAATGTGAGACATGTTGTAGACAGGAGAAAGAGTACACCATGGTTGTGTCATAGGGGAATTATTCACAAAAATGTCGTCCTTGCTGAAAAAGCCCAACATGTGTAATTGTAGCTTGTAATCTCGGCTATAAAGCATCTTTTGAAAAGCAAGATGATGCTTGTCACATCTCTGGGAACAACAATACAAATAAAAGAAACATAAATGCCAGTTATGCCAGTGATCATTTCATCAATTCATTTAAAAGAAACATGGTATTAATTTATTTCATTTAATTCTAAATGATATTGAAAGCATAATTATTACACATACACATAAGCTCCATTTGGGAGCTTATATATACATAAATACACACACACACACACACACACACACACACACACACACACACATACATATATATATATATATATATATATATATATATATATATATATATAAAGTATAAATATATGTAGGACAGGTATCACGTATTTCTATTTAGATTAACTAGAAACACTATATATTTATCTGGCAAAGATTAAATGATAAACAGCACCTCTTATATAAATGTAAACATCAACACAGAGCCTCGCCCATGATATATAGCTGAAGCATGAGCTGTAAACTCCCACAAAGTAGTCAGGAGATTATAGGGTGATTAATGGAATCTTGCACCTGAAGCTAAAATACATTCTATAGATCCACCTGGCAGAATACTCTAATCTGATAATCTATGTATTGAGTCGGAGTCCTGGCGGTCGGAGATGAATCTATTTCACTCTCTGAACCACAGGGAGTCAGTAATGACCCATTTCTCAGAACTGCACAACACCCCTGCTGAACAGGATTGCAACTTCAGGGAATATGACGAAAAATGCAGTGCACTTAGGAGCCATTCAACTATGAAAAGCTCCTGATTCATGTGAGAGCAGCCCCAATGTGTTTATCCCTCTTCACCGGTTGGAGGTGCATTGTCAGGCAGTGAAGTTCTGTTATTTGGATTTGGATAGCTTGAAAGTGAAACTGGCACCAGTGAAACTCGGCACTCTGTCAAGGTCAAACCAGTGGGATCTTGTATGGATGCCAGTCCCATTAGGAGTATTTAGGCTGACTGGCACTACATGGAGCGTAGGGAAGTAACCAAATATGCAAACATTATTCAGAATGAACAGACAATGCGTTCAAAGACAGCACACTATTTTTATTTTTATTTTTTTACCAGAAAGGTTCATCTGGTTGAGAGTAGAGGTGTTCAACAGGACTGAGGTCCCATGGGACGCAACAAAAAAATTGGCACGATCGGGAGCTTTTTACTTTCATGTAGGATGCTTGCGCACTTGGAGGATGTTAACACAAATGCAATACATTTACAGCATTTATTCATTCATCTTTAGTAACTGCCTGTCAGTGTCATGATGGTTTACGTTAGGATGCAAGTTTGTTTATATCTTGCAAAATGGAAATCATTAGAAACATTGCACATGGGTACCAACAACAAAAAAAAATAACTGTGCAAGCAGGATTTAAACAATGTGCTTTTTTTTGGTTGAGACCAATTATAACTCGAGTGATGTATCTGAGGTTGAGGAACTGTCAGAGCCAGAGTTCCCACAACATGCTGACAATACTGGCATTTCTGCCTTGCCGACTATGGGTATAAATCCAAAACCAGAAACAGATAGTAGCATTGTGTTGCATCCCTGATGGAGTGGTTCAGTGCCTTTCTGTTTTCTTTCCTTTACAATTGTCTATTTTTAATAGTAGCTATCTTGCATTGGTCGAACATCACCAAGGTTAACATTAGAAGAGTGCTTAGAGCAACGGACTGAAAACTACTTCCACTCTCTGCCCCCACTCTTCACACAAACACACACTCCTAATCCAATCTTTCCCATGTGGACCAAAACACAGTGCAGCTCAGCAGCTCAGACCCAAATTACACAGTGTCCATCATTCAGCTGGACGGCCCACTGGCAGGCTCAATATCCCAGGACTGGAAGATTACTTAATGGGCTGACCCTTCCACCCAGGGCGTCATATCATTAATTGGAGCCTGGCTCAGGAACTCATTCCTGGACTGACAGCCATGCCCAGCTCCCTTGCCTCCCCAGGGAGGGCTCCACCACACCGTGATCAATAGTACTTGTGACCAAACATCTCAAAAGCACATTAAAATGCCAGTCATTCCATCTCCCTAACCTCCAAATAAATCAGGCCTGCTCCCCTGCGGCCTCTGTGTGAACGGCCAGGCAGACAGGACAAGAGATGGAGTGAAAGAGAATGAGAGACATTCCCAGATCTGTCCAATCACGTCCATGGCTGTCTGGGTGGATGAGCTTGAGGAGGATGGAAGACTCATGAGATGCGTCAGACAGATGTGAAAGGAGACTGGCGTGGCTAACATGATGGCTATAGCCACTGACACCAGTAATAACTACAGATGATATTGATTGATAAGGTTGTTTTTTTTTTTTTAAATATTTAGTATTTAGGTCTTACATGACTGATATCCGAGCTATTTGAGTCAGTCGATACAATATGATATGTAAATACTATATTCTCAGGTTTAAGTTTAAATGGTAATATAATTTCTGTACCTTTTCTACCTTCATGTTTCATATACCTGTGAGTGTATGTGTGCGTGTGTATGTTGGCCCTGATGCTTAGAGCTGATGACTCATTCATTGAGGGTTTCTTGGTGCTGGTACATTCCCTATTCTTTTACCACATGACCTTGGAGAGAGAAAGACACACACACACACACACACCATTCGGCGCACACTGCAATTAAAATTCCATACGCACTTGACACTAAAGGTATTGTAGCTGTTCAGAAAAGACGACTTTTTTATTTCAGCTTCTGTAAACAACCTTGTCTGTATGTAGGCCTGTACAAAGTGTTGTGGCATGCTGCGCTTTGTGTTTTTGTCAAAAACTCCTTAAACCGGCAGGGGTGTGTAGATTTAAGAGCAAGAATCAGTTTACAGGGCAAAAAAAATTGTGAAAATAGGTCACTTAAATGACCACAGGGTGGTTTTTTAAAGAGTGCAGTTGCAATCTTGAGGTCCAGACATACAAACATTGTTCTTTGCTACATGGTGACTTATTGAAGTGCTGCGTTAGCACTAATGCTAAAGTGTAATCACTGCAGGGATTCAGGCTTTACCTGGTCATTAGCATCGCACGCCATTCTTCTCTATAATTTTTGGGTGGCCATAAATCAGGGCGAGGGATTGGGCTGAACAATTTCGAACTTCTCGCCGTATGAGTGAGCTTCTTGCAGTGCCCCATCTAACAGGATCTATAGGCACGTGCGGTAGGAGCGCCGTCGCCATGGTGATCTCCCGCTCAAATCCAAGTGGGATTTGCCATCTTGGCAAGCAGACAGGCAGGGCGCCAGCAGGAGGAAAGAGAAAAGGAGGTGTGGAGGGGTGTACTGTGATGATATTAGACCTAACAGACTTTTTCAATAGAAAAGTCAAACAAGAGAGTCTCAATTATGCTAGAGAAGTCATCATTCAATTCTGCTTGGGTGTTCACTTTAAATCCACCTCGATGGAAAGACAGAAAGAGCCAGAGCCTCCTAATGCTTTCTGCTTATGTATACATATTTAATATATACATATAGGACGCTCAAAAGAATGCAAGACTGAGATACGTCAGAAATTACACATTATTTCCTTTTCACTACAAACCTGATTGGCACACACACACACACACACACACACACACACACACACACACACACACACACACACACATACACACACCATTACTTCCACATCTCAAGCCTCCCAGGCAGTCTCTATTCAGCCACATCCAGTGTGAGTGTGAATACCAATGAGGGGGGATGCTTGCTCACAGCAGTAGCCTGAAGGAATGCTACAGCAGCAGGTGCTTTAAAATAGATCGTCTGACAAGCAAACACACACCAGCTTTGCAGGTTTAAGTCGCCACCTATGCAATAATTGTTCATAATATGATACACAATATCAGAATTGGGAAAAGGATTCAGAAAATTTCCACCTAGACATGCTTTAGGTTAGGTTAGGTTAGGTTTATGATATAGTCAGTCATATATTATCAAACCGGGCACACGGTGGCCTAGTGGTTAGCACATTCGCCTCACACCTCCAGAGTTGGGGGTTTGAGTTTGCATGTTCTCTCCATGCTGCAGGGGTTTAATCCCCCAGTCCAAAGACCTGCAAGGTAGGCTGATTGGCATGTCCAAAGTGTCCGTAGTGAATGAATGTGTATGTGATGGATAGGCACCCCATCCTGGGTGTACCCTGCCTTGTGCCCAATGTTCCCTGGGTTAGGCTCCAGGTTCCCCTGTAGGATAAGCGGTATAGAAAATGGATGCATGGATATAATCAAACCTAAACAAAAGTATTTATTCTCAGATAACCTATAGGAAGCATGCCCTATGTGCTTAGCATGCACTGAGGCTCCATCATGGGAGTGTTAGTTAATTACTGGAGCAATGGCCTGTACAGGTCCTCAGGGTGCAGTCTATAACACAGAGGTCTCCAAATGCACCAGCACATTTAATCTTACACCCAGGTAATTGCACCAATTAATCAAGCACTGCATCAAACAATGCAGTATAGTCTTTCCTACACTCCTCCAGGACTATATATACTGTACACAACATACAAACACAATAAGGCATACATACACACTAACATTTAGGAATTAGGAATGCATTATTCAGAATGAACAGACAACATGTTTTAAAAAGATACTGTATGAATAGAGAAATGAATAGAAAGCGCATTACTTGCATCTAGATTAGAGGTGTGCATCGGGACTGGAATCCCACAGGACACAACGCAAAGTTCATGCAAGCACAAGTGAGTGAGCGTTCAGTTATGAAGCTTGCAGAACAAAGACCACATTCATTAACTAATTCATGCAGTCTAACGCTAGGATACATCTTCTTTACCAACTGTACACCTGTACCAACATAATAGATCAGGCTGGTTCTTCAAATCTGGCCCTCGAAATCCACTGTCTTGCAGAGTTTACCTCCAATCTCAAACTCACAATTTTTACAGCAGAATGTAGAGGACTTATTTCCGTGAAAATTTCAGGTTTGTATCTGGTCCCCCACCAGAGATATTCAACCCAAAAATGAGGGAATCTTTTTTAAATATGGCACTTTCTCACCCCCATAAATTCTTTTTTAAAAAATCAGAGAAGTCTCAAACTTGTAATGTTCTGCATGCACACTATACTTACCTAGGTACCTCCTAAAAAAATGAAGACTGAGACTCAAACCCTTCCCATTATAAATTGACCCTAAAAGTGGAACTGTGAGCAATCTTGAAAACTATATTTGGACATAAGTTCTAAAGTTCTCTGTGCAAGGAACAAGAACGTGCAACATGTTTATTATGTCCATGTACCTTGTAATGTGCTCTAGAGATCAGTTTTTGTTCCAAGGAGCTTGGACCATCCTGGTCCCACGATATATATATATATATATATATATATATATATATATATATATATATATATATATATATATAAATTGTGATTTTGCAAAGACGATATATAGACATAATCACTCAAAACAAATTGAGAAAATTAAAATCGGTCGAGCAACCAAGTTTGCAATTATTGGACCACTTGAGATGGAATGGCCCTGTAACCATAAATGGTATGGCACCACCCCATTGTTAACTATTTTCCTATAACTGCATGTCCTACAGTATTTTATTGCACACTTATTTCCTACTCTTTTATTTACTAAATTCAACTCGAGGGGCGTCGTCTGGTCTGGGTTATCGTGTACTGTAGTTGGAACACATGGAGGGTCCTTTGGACAGAGGTCATGGTTCCTATCCTCACAGCCTCCTGCAGCTTCTCGTGCCCTACAGTGGCCTGGCATGCTTAGCATTCTATACACTCCATCTGTCTGTCTCTTTAATTTCCCATCTCTGGGATCACACAAAGAGCATGAAAATGAAATAATGCTACTAAAAATAATGATGAACTCAACATGAACTCCACGTGTTTCGAAACTATCCTGTCAAAACTGCCAAAAGTAATTAATTTATTAAATCAAATATGAAAACAATGGGATAATTCCTCATTCCTCAAGTGTATGATTGTATAATTGTATAACTGGTCCTTTCATCTCTAACCAACTCACTCATTAGGCGTTTATTTTTGTTTGGGAAAAGCAAGAATCATTTTAACCTGAATGCACTTTGAAAAGATTTCAACTGAAATCATAACTATCAGTATATTTAAATGCATCTTACCATCATGTATTTTTTTTTCTGCCCTGTTCCAAAAGCCCAACAATAGGACTTGATTAGACCCTCACCACACTGCCAGTGCCTATTGTTAATAGATCCTCCCTATGCAATTTTGCTTGCACCGTGCAGTCATTCAATCAAATTAAGCCTCCAATTAAATATGGAAATGTGCTTTGCAGTGGCAGGCTGTCTCAGAGGGGAGTTGATGGCATGTGACGGGAAGGAAGGGGCCTCTTTCTACTTTTTGGTGGTGCTGGCGGAGCCTGTGGCGTGATCAATGTGACCTTATCGGGCCGTGCACATGGCATCGCTTCACTGGGTCTGGAGATGGGCTTCAGATGGCATCGCAAGGCTGCGCGTCGACGTGCCAGGCTAACATGGCCTATATAGCTGCTCCTGGTCTATTGTGGAGCCTTCTACCCTCTCCATGTCCCCTGCGGCCAGAGAGGTGCAGTCTTCCGCTATCGTACCCCTGGCGCCTATCCACCCGCCCACCTGCCTGCCCGCCCGCCAGGTTGGCTGCGTGCCAATGCTTTTAGTGAGTGCTATCTGTCAAGGTATGAATAATACAGCCCTGAGGCTGTCAGCGGAATCCAAATGAGGTATACATCAGGAGGAAAGCACTCGACTTTAGCACCCCGACACGCTCCTGCCAAGACAGGCAATTATTCAAACCCAGCTGCAACTACGGCAATCAAGAGCCTGGCACCGGTAGAGATGCGCTTAGAACCGAGAGAAAAGCACGAAAACAAACAAATCTAAATAAATATGTAGATAAAAAAGAGGCACCTAAAAATAAAAGGGGTCTAAAATGAATGGCGTTTAATAAATGTCGAGGCTCGCCTCGTGTTTGACGCATTAAGTGGAGGCTCTGCTATGTCTCGTCAGTTTTAATTAACAGTCTTCAGGATGAGGAAGAATGTGATGGCTAGTGTGTGGGAGGGCTGAATCAAAGCAAAAAGGACTGGCATCACAAAACGCTACTGCACAAGTGCAAAGCCAATCACAGCTTCGAGAAAGCACAGGGGGTCATACTCATGCTCATACACAGCTCATTTTCACATTAATGTGATATGTTGCTGGCTTAGAAAAATAAGAATAAGTCAAATAACATATGCATGGTGACTGAAATGCAATCCTGCGAACTAATTTAACTTTTTTAAATTAGCAACTTTCTAACTTTCTAACTTTCTAACGGCCCCCAAAATAATGCTTTTCTTACTTAAACACAATCAAATATATTTGATTATATCCATCATATTGTACATGAATACAAAACCTGCTGTTCCTCAAAGGCTTTAACAATATGATGAAGTATAGGATGTTGGAGATTTACTGCAGTTGAGGTCTCTATACTGGGCTGTTTTTGTCTATGCCTAAAAAAAGGAGGGAGGCAGGTAGAGAATGGTGGCTCTCTCATTATCTTTGCTTTCTCATTAACAAATAATAACAGTGATGCTTTGTTTTCTACCTCCCAACACATGCATTATTCAGCCTTCACAGATTTGCTCATGACTCATTTATGGAGCAGCTTGTGCAGCCCAGAAACTAAATGTCACCCAAAACATCGCTGTCACACAGAGTTGCTGTTGCTCTGTGTGTGGTGTAGTGTGTGTGTGTGTGTGTGTGTGTGTGGGTGTGTGGGTGGGTGGGTGTGGGTGTGCGTGTGTATGTGCCTGCACCCTGTGTGTGTGCTCCCTTTCAGCACCGTAGGTGCTGTTGTTAATTCTATTTGTGTCTGAATTGTTTGTCTCTGAGTAATGAGTGGGAGTCTTGTGTGATGTATCGATGCATTTGTGCTGTGTTGCCCGGTCTAAAACAAAGATATAGGGGAATTCAAGGTGTGCGATTTTCTTACAAAAATTGCCTTACAAAATGGCCAATTTTCTTACAGATTTTTTTAAAAATCCTGCTCGCACATTATTTTTTTGCATGTACATGCCCGTGACTTTTTCCAGTTTAGTTAGAATTTAGTTGGCATCCAGGGTGTCCCCCGCCTTGTGCCCCGAGTCCCCTAGGATAGGCTCCAGGCTCCCCCGCGACCCTGTGTAGGATAAGCGGTACAAAAAATGGATGGATGGTTAAACCACTGCAACCCGGACCAGGCAGTTACTAAGGATGAATGAATGAACACTGCAAATGCATGGTTCAAGTTCATGTTAATATCTCGTATGACTGCTCACCTGCATGAAAGTCGAAAGTAAAAAAACTTCCCACTTGCATGACTTTCCAGAAAAATGCTAAACAAACGTTTTATCTGTATTTGCATTTGTTTAGAGCACATTTTAACATCTTCATTTTAAATAATGCAGTCGTATTCGGTTAAACCCAAATATAAAAGATCTAAAAATGCACACGTTACAATTATGAGTGTTTTCTATTTCCTTCACTCCTGCATGCATGCGCTAATCCATTTAAACCTGAAATCGTATCTAATATAATCCCTTCTGGTTATAGTAACATGTTATCATGGTTTGTGTGATGTAGTGTGATTGTATCAAGGTGTAGAGGTGAGAGTGAGGATAGTGCAGGGCGTAACTAATCCTTCTGATCATCAGCATGCCGCCGGGGCCTACCTGTTCTTCTCCTCCCCCTCCTCCTCCTCTCCTCTCATTTTAGATATGTTTGTCATTCATCATCTCCTTGTTCTTCTCATACTGAGCCAAAGGCCTATTGGAGTGGTAATTTGTCTCCAGAGGCTGCTGTAATTCCACTGCCAGCTCAGAGGGGCGTGTTGACCATCAGGTACAGGAGAGAAAATTTGTCAGTCATGTAGCCTAGAGTAAATTGGGCCCTGGCTGAAAGTAATTATTAAGCGCAGCTCTGAGTGGGTGGACTGCAGCTGAGCAAAAGAGCCAGCTATGTCGATGCTTCAGAACTAGAGAGGCTGTTTCATAAGGTCTGTTCTTGGGCTTTGAATATGGGAATAATTCTTAACAAGAACATGATAGTACAAATACAAATAGTTCACTATTGTTTACTTTGTTAGCAAAGGAATAAAATCTTATTGCATTATGTACAGTATAGTGAACATAGTCAATATATGCTTTTGTTTAAAGGGGATTGGCTAATGTGGCAGATACAGATTAACCGTCAGAGATAATCAGTTGTAAAATTGCAACAGGCAAATCATAGGCATATATTAGTGCGCTCGTTCTATTACATTACACAGGGACTTATTTGGCAAATGCTCCACATAAACATACAGTATGTAATTGTTGATTTGGTGAAGTTTTCTGTGAGGAGATCACACTGATCACCCATAACATTAAAACCACCAGCCTAATGTTGTGATGTTCTGTATGTCCCCCTTGGCATGGACTCCACAAGACCTCTGAAGGTGTGCTGTGGAATCTGTCACCAAGACATTAGCAGTAGATCTTTTAAGTCCTGTAAGTTGCGATGTGGGGCCTCTGTGGATCGGACTTGTTGTGCCTTTGTTATATCTGCATTGTTATATCTGCAGTGTCATTAGACAATTTCCTCTGCTTATTTATCTTTCTATCTATTTACCCATCCATCCATCCATCCATTCATCCATCTGTCTAATCAATCTATCTATTGTCCACAAGCATTTATGATTAAATGATTGTTTCATTAAAACATTGTTTCATTTCCACAGGGCATAATAACAGTCCAAATGAATGCACACTATAACTGATTAAAACTTATATACATAGTTTATTGTGAGATTTTAACATGTCATTGTAGTGCACAGTGAAATACAGTCCAGAGTTAACTACCTTGTTGTAGATTATGGGAAATATTAAAATAAAATGTAGCTAACATAACACAAGGCTAACTTGTTATATTTATAATTATGGCTAAATTGCAATGACTTAGCTAGCTAGCTACAAAATATGTGGTGTGTCGTTAGCTAACTTACTCCACATTATTAAGCTTCCTTATAAGTATGTTTTATTAATTTTTTTACTGTCTCTCTCTGAGCAGCAATGCAAAATAGTCTCTTCACATTCAAAGCTACCTGTGCTCTCCCAGTCAAACGGCACTAATCAAGCGTTGCGTTGCAAGTAACAGTTGGGCAATTCCAACTTATGCAACATAGAGGGGCTTTTTTTCATCTGATTAATTATTACAAACTAACAATCAATTTGGAACATCAATAATGTTACCGGAAACTATGCCCCTGAGTACTCCACTGTTACTAAATCGCTGCTGTTCCAAGGAGTATAAATACTACACGTTACTCTACTGGTCATTTATGATTCGGCAACATTGATGGATCGACTCCATTCAACCTCTGTTCTTAAACCATCCAACATTTAAAATACGAAAATGAAAGTTTTATGCTTTGAAATTATATATAGTTTTTGTTCTTTTTACAGGTGGACATTATAGTTGCATTATTTTTTTGTTTATTTAGAAACAAAAATGTTTTTTTTCACTGATAGTTTTAGTTTTTGTCATAGTTTTCATTAATAATAATAACCTTGTTCAGCACATCCGACAGAAGCTTGATTGGATTGGATCTGGGGAATTTTTGAGACCAAGTCAACACCTTAAACTCTTTGTCATATTCCTCAAACCGTTCCTGGACAATTTTTGGAGTGTAGCAGGGCACGTAAAGAGCCCACTGCCATTAGGGATTACCATTGCCATGAAGGGGTGTACTTGGTCTTTAACACTGTTTAGGTAGGTGGTACGTGTCAAAGTAACATCCACAAGAATGCCATGACCCAAAGTTTCCCAGCAGAACATTGCCCAGAGCATCACACTACCTCCACCATAATGCCTTCTTCCCATAGTGCATCTTGGTGACATCTCTTCCCCAGGTAAGCGACGCACATGCACCCGGCCATCCACATGATGCAAAAGAAAACGGGACTCATCAGGCCAGGCCACCTACCATTGCTCCATGGTCCAGTTCTGATGCTCATGTGCCCATTGTAGGCACTTTTGGCAGTAGACCGGGGTCAGCATGGGTACTCTGACGGGTCTGTCTGTGATGCACTGTGTGTTCTGACACCTTTCTATCATAGCCAGCATTAACTTCTTCTTCTTCTTCTTTTTTTTTTTAGCAATTTGAGCTGCAGTAGCTCTTCTGTGGGATCAGACCAGACAGGCTAACCTTCACTCACCATGCGTATCACTGAGACTTTGGGCATCCATGACCTGGTTCACTGGTTGTCCTTCCTTGGACCACTTTTGGTAGGTAGTAATGAGTGCATACAGGGAACACACCTCAAGACCTGCTTTTTTGAAGATGCACTGACCGTCTAGCCACCACAATTTGGCCCTTGACAAAGTAACTCAGATCCATATGCTTGCCCAATTTTCCTGCTTCCAAGAGATCAACTTTGAGAACTGACTGTTCACTTGCTGCCTAATATATCCCACCTCTTGTCAGGTGCCATTGTAATGAGATCCATCCATCTTCTATATCACTTATCCTTCCTTCAGGGTCACGGGGAAACCTGCAGCCTATCCCAGGGAGCATCGGGCACAAGGCGGGGTCCATCGCAGGGCACACTCACATTCACACACCCATTCATACACTATGGACACTGTTGGACATGCCAATAAGCATGGGGAGAACATGCAAACTCCGCACACAAAGGGCCACGGTAGGAATCGAACCCCCGAGGTGTGAGGCGAACGTGCTAACTACTAATCCACCAGTGGTTTTAATGTTGTGTGGAATATTTGGAAGAAGTCTACAGTATTAATAAGTGCTTGTTAACTGTTTTATGTTTTCAGATTTTTTTTGTTGTCTTATTATCTTTAAAAGAGAAAAAGATCATAGTTAGGGAATGGCTGTGTATAGCTGTTATAATGTAAGTGATAACAGGCACTAACTTGTTTCAGGGACATTCCACAACATTACACATAACTATAAATGGATACAAAGTATGATCACACCAGCCCATTGCTGATTATTTTCCTATAACAACACCAGTGTTTTAATCCTCATGTGTTATGTATTGAGGCCTAAAAAGGTTCGGTATATGTAAGCTTACAAGTTTTATGTTTGTCTTTTATTGTGGCGTTAATGGTTAAAAATAGAAATCAGGGTAATCCAAAAACCCCGGCCAAGAAAAGGCAGAGCAGAGACTCTCCAGGGAGAGGCAAAAATGCAGTAAGAAGTATCTGAAGTGCTCTGAGGGAATAAGCCCACTACAAACCTCTTGATATGAATAAAGATGCCACTTGGCTCTGTGCTCACTGTAGTCATTGTAAATATCCCCTGACTATTTGTATGGACCAAAATAAAAGAAGCTAATGACATACATTCAGCAAGCATGTGAATGAAGTCATGGATGAGGAGCATATCACACACATAGCCAAGTGAAAAGTGTCAAAAGGACTAATTAACATATTAATGATGCCACCTTCCTACAGCAGCTTCTGTCGGATAGTCAAAACACTTTGATAAGCATGCAAATGAGGACCACAGAAGAAATTAGCTCGACCATGAATGAGAGAGAGAACGAGGGGAGGGGGTGATGGATTGAATGTTTGCTTTATTTATCTTTAATTATCTGGCAAACGGTGGGTGGTGGAACCTGAGTATTGAAGAGGTTTAGAGTGAAGCACATGTTATCTTCACTCTCATCCCTTTTCTGCCTCGTTCTCTCTCATGTCTTTCCCTGCTCCTATCGTGAGATGGAAATCGATACGTGCATGAGCCTGGCCGTCCATCAACGGTACAGTGACAATCAAAATAACCGCTAGGCTGTGGGATTTGCGATTGGCAGATTCAGATCAATTCAATGATGGCACGGTTGAGACAAGGACAGGTGATAATACAACACACTAAGATTTGATTCGCTGCCTAGCAAGGACAGAAGGCTACGTGAGATCCCTGCAAACTAAATTCAACAACCGACCAGCTCTCTATAGGGCCTGAGTTAAGTTAACAAAAAAAGTTCACGTCCTTAAGTACAGTACATGGACATTGATTTGCAGGGGTTTGAATTCTCTCTTTACTGTATTGACAAAAATGTGCCAAAAGTACCGACAAAATCATTCATCAGCTAAAAGTCATGTTTTATTCAACAGTCATTATTTAATTTGCTAAAAACTTATTGAATCTATATATAAGTACCAGACGCATGTTTATTATTTCATTTAGTATTTAGTATCCCAAGTAGTTTGGCAAAAAATAAGGTATTACATATTAAGTAATACACTGCAATTATCTTTATATAATCCACCTCGAGATATAAATTCCACTTTTCAAACACAAGCAATTCTGTTCTCTGTATATTAATTTGATTATAACATTTTTATAAACCTATATTTGTCATTTTGCATCTACAGTGCTGTATGTCATTCTGGACAAATCCAAATAAATTCAAATAAATTCAAATAAAATAAATATTATAAAATTTATTTGAATAATTATAAACATAAAAATATTCTGTGTATTGATTTTATTATAGCATTGTTCTCAGTGTTATACAGATTGCTCAGTCATTTTGGAATTAACTACAGTGCTTGCTCCTCTTTTTTTGAATTTGTATAGACTTAACATGCACTACAGTTATTATACCACAGCGCTGTTGAATTCTCAAATCTGATTGGTCAGAAGCTGTTGATTAATTTTCCATTTCAGCAGATCTGACAGTAGTTCCAGCTGTAATTCAAATCACAGGTTTATACAGTAACAATTTACACAGGGACTTTAAAACATGTTGCTGTGTAAAAGTATAATCACTGATACAGTGAAGTGTTCTGTAAGGAGACATTTATCTAATGTTTATAGAAGGAGTCTCCAGTGTCTGCAGTTTGTAAGTCAGTAGGTTTTCAGGATAGACGACTGAGGCTAATGCAGAGCATATAGGGCGATTCTGCAGAATCCTTCGCCAAAAAAACGCATGTTTGGCCATTAATATGCAAATTGCAATGAAATGTTCAGGAATATTTATGCAGTGAACTGCCTTGAAACTTCCTGAGGAAAATATTTTGCATCATAAAGCCAAGCACAGGGTTTATGTGGAGAAATGTATATTTTCTCAGTCAATGGGGTTCTGAACAAATGCCAAAACATAACCTCTGGTAATTTCTCCTGTTATTTAGCAAAGAAAAATGTATAATCTTGGATACAGTGTTCTCTAAGGAGAAATGTATTTAACATTTTTGACAGGAGTCTCCAATGTCAGTGCTTTGAATAGGTGAGTAAGTTTTCCTGCATGGGAGAGTCATCAGAAAAGAGGACTTTCTTGTTTCTCTGTAATATGACCATTTGCATTTTTTTTCTTATTAACTTCAAGAATAAGAAAAGACAAGTGGCTGATAACAGAAACTATGTGCCTATGTGCCTTGTGGATGTTCCACAACATATAATTACATGTAACATGTAATAACATAATTATAAATGGTTAAAAGTATGATGTGTTGTTTTTTAATAGATGCAAATTGTAATCATTGGCAAATTTTTGTCATATAAGGAGAATTAAAATACTTCAATGCTGTTATAAGAAAATAATCAACTTTTGGTGGGGGAAACAGTAACCCTGTGTTGTGTCAGCTTCACACCATGGCAATTTGTGATTATTTTCCTATATTAGCACATTCCCGTGTTTTATTCCTTACTTAGAGCAGCAGGTTATTAGGATTATTGCTTTAGTAACGACTAAACTGACAGCTCATTATTATGCACTTTCAACAAAATGGATTATATATAACTCAGAACATTGATTTCACATTTCTGAATAGTAGTGTATATACTGACTACTAACAATTACTTTGTTTAAAGCATAAGAGAGATTTAAAAGAAGTGGTATTTGTTCCATCATATAACTATAATCTTTGTGCAATGATGCTTGTCAGTCAGTAGAAGGTCACTTAGCATGCTCAGCAGCTCCTTTCATATGGATTATTTTCTACATACTAATTGAAGTCATTTCTAGCTTTTGCCACTTGCACATTGTACATTAATCACATGTCATTATTTTGTCTGCAGAAATGGTACCATCTGCCTGTAGGTCACAGCTGAGATTTAAATGTTGGATTGAATATTGACTGTCAAATTACCACTTTCACCCAAATGGTAAGCTAAAGCAAAGCATATAGGGCTGCTCTGCAGAATCCACGTGCACCCCCCCCACCCCCCCACAAGCCCCCATTAATATGCAAATTGTACTGAAATGTGCAGGAATATTTATGCAGTGAACTGCCTTGAAACTTCCCAAGGAAAATATTTTGCATCATAAAGCCAAGTGCAGGGTTCATGTATAGAAATGTATATTTTCTCAGTCAATAGGGTTCTGAGCCTGTAAAAATGCCAGAAAGAAACTGCTGGTAATTTCTCCTTGAGATGTGATTAGGGCACAGTGGCAAGAAGAGAGCCTCATTTCAGTCCAATGGCTTATAGGAAATAGGGAGATATGGTGAGTGCATTTTGAACAATGGAGCTTAAAACGACAAACAGGATCCAGGACTATAAGCTCTGGACCCACCGCATGCTGCATGTGGAGACTGTTTATTGATCAGCAATGTAATGAGAAAAGTTAGCACCCTTTACCTTTGATGTCTTGCATATTTTCCACTGATGTGCCCACTCCCATCACAATGCGGTGCTGGGCAGCTAAAATAGAAAGAAATGCATGTTGGGTACTTAGCTGTAAGGAATGTGTGTACCTCTAAACCTATGAAAGCACATACATGCATACTGCATTATTTCTGAATTTGTCTATATGTGCACAAGGTAATCGATTCAACTTTATTCCTCAAAGCTGCTGATTGCTGCTCCATATCTGCTCAGTCCAGATACCAGTGTGAAGTCAAACTGCATTTATTCTGCCAGCTATTCCATCTCTAGAGAGCAGTACCACTGGTCACATATTATTGGCATTATAGATGCTTCATCCTGTAAATAGCCTTCACATCGATCAGCTGATTAATTGCTATCTTTGGGCAGCAGAATCAACCAACAAGAAGAGCAGAGTTTTGACAAGGTGTCGGTGAATCTTAAATATATAGAAGGAAATGATGCTTCAGAACGTTTCTCTCTTTATTTCCCTTTTCAATATCTGAACCAGTGAAGTTGTGTATATACTGTGTGTATGTATGCTCAGCAGGAAAAAAAAGAAACGTCCCTTTTAAACTTTTTCATGAGACTGTATTTTAAAGAGAATTTTGTAAAATCCAAATAAGCTTTACAGATCTTTATTGGAAAGGGTTTAAACACTGTTTTTCATGCTAGTTCAATGAACAATAAATAATTACTGCACATGCACCTGTGGAACAGTCCTTAAGACACTAACAGTTTACAGGTGGTAGGCAATTAAGGTCACAGTTACAATAACTTAGGACACTAAAGAAACCTTTCTACTGACTCTGAAAAACACCAGAAGAAAGATGCCTAGGGTTCCTGCTCACCTGCGTGAACATGCCATAAGCCTGCTGCAGGGAGGCATGAGGACTGCAAATGTGTCCAGAGCAATAAACTGTAATATCTGTAATGTAAGGTGCCTAAGACAGTGCTACAGGGAGACAGGAAGGACAGCTGATCGTCCTTGCAGTGGAAAATTACATGTAACCACGTGACAAACCCCCATCCACCAAGTCCCCCCCCCCCCCCCCCAGACGTGACCGAGAATTTGCGAATACCTTGGTGGAAGAGTGGAGTAACATCTCACAGCAAGAACTGACAAATCTGGTGCAGTCCATGAGGATGAGATGCACTGTAGTACTTAAAGCAGCTGGTGGAGACACCAGATACTGACCTTTGATATTGACCCCCCTTTTGTTCAGGGACTCAATTTGCATTTCTGTTCGTCAAATGTCTGTGAAACTTGTTCAGTTTATGTTTCAGTTGTTGAATGTTTTTATGTTAATACAAATATTTACACATGTTAAGAAATTTCCTGGAAATAAAAGCAGTTGAATGTGAAAGGACGTGTCTTTTTTGTTGAGTATATATATGCATATATGTGTGTGTGTGTGTGTGTGTGTGTGTGTGTGTGTGTGTGTGTGTGTGTGTGAGATCAGTTCCCCATTGCAGAAAGTCTGTCAAAAACTTATCATAGTAAACACTAGCAATTCATAGCTTGATGGGAAATATAGCATCATTTATTTGCAGATACAATAGACTGATGAAGGACAAGCAGCAGCACCATAGCCTCACAGCACTATACACCATCTCTGCCAATACTGTACTGATCAAAGGAATAAACAAGCTTGCTGGTTCAATGCCAGGTACTGATTTGTCTTAGAGAGCAGACTGTTATGTTTTCTTCTGCAAAATAGTAAATTGTAGCTATCAAAAGTAGTGCAATTACAATAGCAGACACCTTGATTCCAAATAACATTACTGCAAATATGTGTCTAACAACATGCACAACAAAATGTCTGGAAAATTGTATTGTTTTTAGAAGACAATAGTCATATGTTTATTGGAACGCATAAAGTTACACTTTATTCTAATAAACACATATTCAGGGTTAATTAAAGTCTTGTTCTTTGTTCAGTAAAGCCCAAATTAAACACTTGTAAATCATTTACTTTGAATTAGACCTTATTCAGATACACTTGTATAGGGTCATAATTGGTGATCTGTTGTGTGAAATTCATAGTGAACAAATCATTTGGGTTTATTGAACAAAGAACAAGCTCCAATACAGTATGTGTTCCTTAAAATAAAATGTTACGACCCCCAAGGAGTGCAACAGAAACGTGTTCACCCTGTCACGAGTTTGAACACAAACGATGCAATAGCCATCCATGGCTGGGAGCCAAGAGAGCAAAAAAAGAGAGAGGCCATGTTCTCTCTTGCGCTCTCTCCTGTCATTCATGTGCTTCAGTGAGTTCATGGATGCAGAATAGGGCAGATAGCAGTTCAAAAATATGCATAGGTAGGCTTCACCTGTCTCAGAGGAAGCATATTCTAGCCCCACCCTCTCCTGTTAATAGATGTCATGTGATAGTGGAGAATTCATTCATCTACAGAAACCACTTGGTCATGGTCAGGGTCTTGGTAGATCTGGAGCTTATCCACTAGGTGTGGTGTGAGTTTACACCCTGGATGGGACTGCAGTCCATTGCAGGGCATGCATGCACTATACATACTCATATACACCTAGGGACAATTCACCTACTGACAAGTTTTGGGAGGTGGGAAGAAACTGGAGAACCTTGACGAAATCCATGCAGACATGAGAAGAACATGTGAACTCACACAGACAGTAACTCAAGCTCAGGGTCGAACCAGGTATCTCATCTCTGAAGGGCATGACCAATCTTCAGCTATGAGGCTGCAACAATACTCACTATGTCACCATGCCACCCAGTGAGTGTAAAATTTTGCATAATATATAGAATATTATATTATGCAAATTATCATGCATATATAATATGCCATCAACCAACACAAGACAATGTGTTCACCAACATCCAGTGTAATCAAAGTATGTATGTATACGTGTGCATGTTAGCACACTTCCAAATGTAGTGGGCTGTAAAATATTCTAAGCCATTTTGTCATAATAACAATGAGACATTTCCAGCAGTTGATATATTCTTTTTTATAACACTGATGATCCTCCCTTTCATTTACAGTAGGTCAAACTTATTTGCTATACGCCTGTTTGTTCTGTCGGTGATGTTTCATCTCTCAAACTCAGTGGGTGCCAAGTCTTGTAAAAGTGCAATTCACTCCTATTACCAAGTTAACCTTTGTCAAAGACTTCATTAATCATGCTTTCACAAACAGAAGTATTAAAATGCTACTGCAACACGCAATGATACAGCACTCAGTGCTCCAACTACAACAATGTTGCCTTTCCTGGAGCAAACAAGACCATTTCTGCTAGCACTCATGGCGGTTACTCACATGAATTGATAATTGTATCTTCTCAGAATATGCTTTTTTCCCCCCCTAGATTCTCTTAGCTGATAAAAGAAAGATGAATCAAGTCTAAAAGAGGCAGCCTAAAGAAGCAGCCATCTCAATATCCCTGTGCTGCATTACTCTATGAAAAAAGGCTTCATTTTCACTAAATGTAGGACTGCAGTTTAGCGTATTGTACAGGTGCATCTAAAAAAAAATTGAATATCGTAGAAAAGTTCATTTTTTCCTGTAATTTAATTCAAAAACTGGAACTTTCTTATATTCTGGATTAATTATATAAAGTTATATAAATTCATTATATAAATACATAAAGTTAAATATTTCAAGCCTTTTTTTTGTTTTAATGTTGATGATTACAGCTAACAGCTCATGGATATAAAAAATCCAGTATCTCAAAATATTGCAAAAAAGAATTTATAATACAGAAATGTCGACCTTCTGAAAAGTATGTTACTTTATGCTCTCAATACTTGGTCGGGGCTTTAATCCTTTTGCACGTATTACTGCATCAATGTGGCATGGCATGGAGGCAATCAGCCTGTGGCACTGCTGAAGTGTTCTGGAAGCCCAGGTTGCATTGATAGTGGCCTTCAGCTCATCTGTATTGTTGGGTTTGATGTCTCTCATAGATTCTCTGTGGGGTTCAGGTCAGGTGAGTTGGCTGGTCAATCAAGCGCAGTAATACCATGGTCAGCAAACCAGTTACTAGTAGTTTTGGCACTGTGGGCAGGTACCAGGTCCTGCTGGAAAAGGAAATCAGCATCTCCACAAAGCTTGTCAGCAGATGGAAGCATGAAGTGCTCTAAAATCTCCTGGTAGACGCTGCATTGACTCTCGACTTGAGAAAACACAGTGGACCAACACCAGCAGATAACATGGCATCCCAACTCATCACTGACTGTGGAAACTTCACACTGGACTTCAACCAACTTGGATTCTGTGCCTCTTCACTCTTCCTCCAGACTCTGGGACCTTGATTTCCAAATGAAACGCAAAATTTACTTTCATCTGAAAAGAGGACTTTGGACCACTGAGCAACGGTGTTTTTAGTAAAAATGTGTTTTATGTTAAATAGCTGATTAGAGCTCTTCTCAGGTCAACATTGCTGAATTATGAATTCATTATTCTAATATTTTTGAGCTACTGGATTTTCCAGTATCTCATTTCCATGAGCTGTAAGCTGTAATCAAGATTAAAACATCGAAAAGGCTTGAAATATTTCACTTTATGTGTAATGAATCTAGAATATATGTAAGTTCCACTTTTTGAATTAAATTACGGGGGAAAAAATGTACTTTTCCATGACATTCAAATGTTTTAAGATGCACCTGTATATGCTTTGGCCTTCAAGAATACTGACCTGAACAGCTCTTGTATTGCTGGTTCCAAGGGCACTAGGACACATAACAGGAAGAGAAAGAAAAATAAGCGAGATTAGAGATGGTTACTTCTTCAACATAAATGGTGCGAAATGCATTTTCACAGCGCTGAGATGCTTAGAGTAGGGTTAGAGAAAGTGGTGCTGAAAATACCTTTTGAGCGTGTGCGATGGCGCTTGTCTGCTACATCCACCTCCATCTGGTGAGATGTGATCACCATGTTAGTGCCAGATATAGCAACATCCTTCTAGTAGGTAGACATTTAATCAACACACATGACTGAGTACAGGGAGTATAAAGTACTGGGAAAGGAAAGTGGTATGAATAGTTATTTGGGTTGCCTTTTTTGTTCTTGCAAATCAGTTCTCAGGCAAATGTGGACTGGTCTTACTGTTTGGACTTGCTCTTTTTTGAAAGTCATTAAATAATAAAATGCTGTTCACAAGAACGCTCACACACAGTGAATACTTAACAGATACAGTTATGTGTAAGCTAATGGTAGTAATTGTGTATAGGTTGAAATAGATCATTAGAGAAAAAAAAACACATAGCTGAAATGTGCTTTTTGAAATGTATGCCAGAGCCATATCGCCCTGCAGTTCTCACCTGCTTTCCCACTGAAACTAAGCAGGATTGAGCCTGGCCAGTACCTGGATGGGAGACCTCTTGGGGAAAACTAAGGTTGCTGCTGGAACTGGTATTAGTGAGGCCAGCAGGGGGTGCTCACCCTGTGGTCTGTGTGGGGCCTAATACCCTAGTATAGTGACTATACCCTAAAAACAGCAACATCCTGACTCTCTGTGGTCATAAAAAATAGGGGTATAACCCGTGTGTCCTGAAGAAATTCCCCCATTGGCACTTCTCTATCATGGCTCACTAATAATCTAGATCCCTGAAATGGTTACATCACTCTCCTCTCCTCTCCACCCATAGCTAGTGTGTATTGGGTGTTCTGGTGCACTATGGCTGCTGTCACATCATCCAGGTGGATGCTATACACTGGTGGTGGTTGAGGAAATCCTCCCCACCCCATACAATGTAAAGCACTTTGAGTGCCTAGAAAAGTGCTATATACATCTATTATTAATGTGGCATTCAATAATAATGCTAAGATGAGTATTTTAAGAACATACTGCATCGTATAGTAAGTGTTTGACAACCCCACAAAATATGCCTAATTTTTTTAAACGTCACATAAACATTCAGCCTGCTAGTTATTTGAGCTCCATAAATATTTCAAAAATCAATAAAGTAAAATGAGAAAAAGCAGATTATTTGGTGAAGGAAGACTTTCACATAGCGCACTGCTGACTTAAATCCAAACCTTTTGTCAATCTATTGCTGGCACTATTATGTGAATCGGGCTTGTCTGGTTAAGTACAGTATGCAGTACAGAAGAGTATCTTTATCCTTCATGAGTTCTATGAGACTGCATATGTCAGGTCAAAGGTCCACTATGATTACTGTTATCGAGAAATAATGGAACACTGTCTAGGCATTACATGTCATGAGAGCAAACTGAGTTCAATGTAAACACTTTGGCTGAATGCATGTTGTGAGGATGTCACATGACACATATTGGTCCAAATCTGTATTAAATCTGAGGTAATTCTGAAAAATAGCAAGCTCCTCTGAACTATTGCAGAGTTGATTGATTTTGCATTGATTTTTTTTTTGAAATCCTGGAGGGGCTAATTATTGACTGTAGAATGCTTTTGTAGTCAACAGAAAGAGAAAATTGGTGTGCAGTCATAGTGTTGGCCACTGACTTGTATTTTTTGTAAGGTTCCTGGTCCATCTACTCAAATGAATAGACTTAATTATTAACTTAATTATAATACATTTAAAATCATTGACATGAACAACAACGAATAATCAATGTAGGAGGGATAGTAAATATGCAAATGATGGGGGAGGGGTCACTGATATTTAACCTCCCATTTTTAAAACTAATTAAAATAATGAGGACCATTTTAATTCCCTGAGGAACACTTCAGGAGGATTTAGTAGGGGCCTTTCCCTTGATGTCTGTCTCATTATACTGCTACGTCTGTGTAGTAACAAACAACGCCATCTGATGATGGTGAAGCAGAAAATCTCTACTCATACTAAAAAAAAAGGTTACCTGATATGAATGCACGTTTGATTGCTTTTTGGTCCAGACCTTCAGTTGATCCTTAGCCCACAGTGGTAAACTTCAGATAAGAACCCCCCATCAAGAGTTCACCACTCCTCTTCCAGTTTCATTTTCTGAAATGTACAAAAATATACATGCAATTATACATTCAAATCTGCATGGAAATCGCATTTACTCTGTGAAGCATGCCATATCAGCTCCCATTTCTTTCTCTCTCCCCTGATACACACACACACACACACACACACTCACACTCACACACACATGCACACATATGCACACACATGCATACACATGCACACTCCCTCATCATGAGCCATAAAAAGTACAGGCTAAAATCACAGAAGCTGGCACGGATCATTAGCTAAATTTGTTCTCCCTTCCTGTAGAATATGATAGATTCAGCTAATTGCTCCTTTTGCCAGCTCTGTTTCAAAGTGCAATAAGCAGTGATTGAGAGGGAGGAAACATTATGTATTTCACATTCACTATACATTAACGCTACAAGATTTTCTGTGACACTTTCTATGAAGCCAGTTTTCATAAATCATTATAACTGTGCTTAGCATTCTTTGTAAGTTTGCAATGGTTTCTTGTAAGCATTTTTATAAATGCTAATAATGCATCATAACGCTCTAATAATGTGCTATAAATAATTCCTTGATAAATTATAATCATGATGCAACACAAGTATCACTATCCATTATAATGCCATGTGCCATACTGCATAAATTTTACAACTAAGTTACCACTGATCTATAAAAAATAAACACTGAGCATGTATTATGTAAATTATGTCATCTTAAAATGACCATAATATTGCAAATGTCTTTACAAATTAACAAAGGACTCTTGCTAAATGTGTTCATAGTCACCATGCACATAGTTAGACAGCCCAAATTAACCAACATTTTATTTGAGCCAATATTTATTTTTTTTAAAACTACAATTTAGTCTGAAATGAAGCAGTATTCTTGTAAATGAATATTACCTTGTTTACATGTTCAATGCAGCCTCACTGTAAGTTTTGCACAACATGTTTTACCAAAAAAAAAAAAACCCAAACCCTTATGTAACCAAATGTATACCTTCCAGATCTATAACGATTATTACCACAAACAAAAATTTCTACATGTTTCTCTGTACTGAGAAAAGAACGAAAAACGGATTACTCAAAACCTAGTTATAATAGAAGTCTAAGGGCAGCTGTTAAATTGAGTTATTAATCCATCTTTATATTTAATACCACTTATCGTACACAAGGTCACAGGGGAGCCTGAAGCCTATCCCAGGGAACTCGGGGGACACCCTGGATGGAGGGCAGCCCACTGCAGGGTACATTCACACACACTACAGACAATTTGGAAATGCCAAGCAGCCTTCAACGCATGTCTTTGGACTGAGGAGTACCCAGAGGAAACCCCCAAAGCACGGGGAGAACATGCAAACTCCGCACACACAGGTCAGCGGTGGGAATCGAACCCCTAACCCCGGAGGTAAAAGGCAAACATGTTCTCCACTAAGGCACGTGCTGCGTGAATTGAATCAATTAATGTTTATATGAAACAATTTTTTTTTTATAGATGGCTTTCATAAATTTCTGCGCTTTTATTAAACATGCAATCAGGTGGAAACTCACTACACACTTGTTAAGAATAACCACAAATTACATATAAAATCTCCTTGACTACTTTTGTCATTTGTGAATATGTGTAACCAGTGTAGTCATTTTCTGCCTGATATCACAAACCAGCTTTGATTAACTATCCAAAGACATTTATTGTGCACATATTAAGTGCAATGTGCGTAGGTTTAAATTCACATTTAATTAATTACGTGTTTTAAACACTTTTTCGATGGAATTCGACAACTGACCTTAGGACAACATGTTTAACTTCTTATCTGTGATAATCACACGTACTGTATATAGTGGATAGAGATTAGGCGGAAAACCATATGTGGCTTAAATTTTTAGCACGTTCGCCTCACACCTCGATTCCCACCACTGCCCTGTGTGTGCGGAGTTTGCATATTCTCCCCGTGCTGCAGGGGTTTCCTCCAGGTACTCTGGTTTCCTCCCCAAGTCCAAAGACATGCATAGTAGGGTGATTGGAATGTCCAGAGTGTCCGTAGTGTATGAATGGGTGTGTGAATGTGTATGTGAGTGTGCCCTGTGATGGATTGGCACGCTGTCTAGGGTGTACCCCGCCTTGCTCCCTGGGATAGGCTCCGGGTTCCCCGCGAGCCTGAAGGATAAGTGGTATAGAAAATGGACAGATGGATGGACCACATGCTCATTCATCTTCTAACTGATAGCATATACTGTAGCAACATCTCATCAAACTGATTCTTCCAGTATTAGTCTAATTTGCATCAAACATATTGGCATCTATTTCATTTTCAAGCAGGCAAATTGCAAGCATGCTGCACAATTTTAGCTGAGGTGAAAGTGTACGTTTTATAGAAAAAAGAATGGTGGAAGAGTGCGTTCAAGCGTGCGTCAGTCTCCCGTATTCGCAGATGCTAATTAAAAGTAGCCGAGTGCAGGAACAGAGCGGGGAGATGAAGATGAGGTGTTAATGATGCTGCAGTGGAGTGTGGAGAGAAAAATGAATGCCCTTTCAGAAACATGACACCATGCTTATAATCAGAGTAACACAGTTTCCTCTGCTGTAAACCTAACATGCACACATGTGCACATACAGTACACACACAAGCATGCCTGATGTTTTCGCCAATAGTCAGCAATCAGTTTTCTTACAATCCCACCAGACAACACTGAATGCTTGCTTTTGTGTGTGTGTGTGTGTGTGTGTGTGTGTGTGCTATGAGAGATAAATGATGCATTCCACCACTCGCTGAATTCTCTCACTAGGATTTCAGCCTCTTTTAGCTCCATTGTTGCTCGTTCCTCTGATGCTCTCTCACACGCCTGTGCATTCTGTCACACTCTTTGTTGCTGGGATGAGAAAAGCTAAGCACAGTCTTGCAGAAAACACAGCAGCCACCTAACTAGACACAACACCAGCGTTAGCGTGGAATGCCACTTTGCCTTTCTTCCAGAAGCGAAACAATCGGACTGTGAGAACGTGAAGCTGGCTGTCAGACGCTCTGATTGTGGTCTGCTTGGGGAGGGGCTCGTCGGCTGCTGAAAGAGTGCAATAGAAGAAGCACCATGCTGTCTCGTCCTATATAGGCTGTGTGCCTGATTGTCTGCACTTTAGTATGCAGCTCTCGAAGCAGACATTAATTCTGCTTAGTGAGTGGGCTGCTCGCTTCAGCGCCAAGGCCAGGCAGAGAGCGAGGATGAGAGAGAGAGAGAGAGAGAGAGAGAGAGAGAGAGAGAGTTCTCTCTAGCACACGTATGGAGTCATGCATTAAACATCAGCATGCTTCCCTGTGGTACCCATGCAGCACTCTATGCCACATCTACAGCACACAGAATCTTGCCTGTATTGAACAAAGTGTGATATTCCCATTTTAGCCTTGAAATTGAACTTTTTTGATGTATTATGACTGGGCTGCACCTTTCCAGGTATCACCTATGGTCCAAAACATACGGCTTAAATATGCAATGTATGATACACTTTGGTGCCCTAATCCTCTCTTGACACATCTCAGCATGTCTCAGCATGGTTCAGGCTTGACCTATTTATTGTTTTTTTTTGTTTTTTTTTTAAATAGCATGCACAATGATGGAGGGCTTTCTCTGTTACCTTAAGCCATCATTCATCCCTCTCTCGTCTGCATTTCCTTTCACAAATCTCCTCTCAGCCCTTTTCGCTCCACTGTCTGCCGCAGCTGAGGTGATCATTGGCCCGTCTTGCCGCGAGGCCGTGGTGTCATTACTCATTTATGTAATCTGAGAGCCAGTGCTAGCATCTGAGAGGGAGCTGTGACTGGACCAGAGGGTCTACTCACGTCTAGGTCCTGCCCCTTATGGTGTAGTTCTCCTAGCACCTCCAGTGCCCTCAACCCTCACCCACCCACCATCTCTCTGCTGATCCACCTCATGCTGAGAGAGTGCTCCAGGGGTCTGAGATAGGAAATTGATCTGACTGCAGCAGGGTCATACTTCTCCCAAATCATTATCAGGGTTCTGCACAACACATCATCTGGAAACACAGATGCCCCTAGCCGGCTCTTAAACCGAAGCCAATGTTACATCAGGGAACCAGCGAACCTCTGTAAGAGCCATTTATATTTACAAAAGGCCAAATTATTACATCATCATATCTGGGGTTTTACTAATGAACAGCATAAATAATACCCATTGAGGATTAAGTTGCATTTCTGGCTTTAAGAATGTAATATACCATTAAATGTCAAATCCTAGTGTCTATACATGTCATAAAAAAATCATAGACAATTATTTACAGCATATTTAACTTTGTTCTGAATCTATAGCTACTCAATGTGTTTCAGTTGCCAGTAAATTGTAATATTATTTCACTGCAATATTAATTCTCATTGCAATATTAATTCTGGTTTATTGCCATCAATACTGTTCTTATTTTCATGGCAAATAGCTTGAGTTGCATGAGTTCTTGTACTGGTGATAAAATTGTGCCACTCTGAAGCCTATAACATTATTGCTTTTAGGTTCCAGATTTTTGTGGTGGAATCTGAGATCCAGCTTTTTTGCAATGGACATCATAGAAAAGGGTGATCAGAGATATTGATGCTGTCATGGGTTCACCCTATCTGTTGTGGCCCCTGTGAAGATGAATGCCATGTGCTCATGTTTGTTTTGGTTTCTGTTGTAATCCTGGCTCCTCACTGTTTTTGTTGCCTGATTGTGTTCTCCTGTTCTGTGTTCTGATTAGTTTGTCTATGTATACCTTGTTGTGTCAGTGTCTCGTGAAGTCTTACCATGCATCATTGTCATTACATCCAAGCATTGCTTTTTGTGTCTCAGATATTTTCTAATTCTATATTTTCTTGGTTTAGATCCCTGCCATTTACACAGAACAAAGATATCGTAGATGATTGTTTACAGTATGTACAAGATATTGTTTTGAACAGTTTTACATTTTCATTCACTTTTACCTGTATGGCATTTGGCAGACGCCTTTATCCAAAGTGACTTACGGAAGTGCTTTGAATTGTCTATAAATAAATACATCCTGATACTGGTTCACTACAGTAGGTCACAGACTAAATGCTAATTTAAGTACTTGAGGACGAAGTAGGTCTTTAGACATCATTTGAAGACAGCCAGTGACTCAGCTGTTCAGACATCTAGGGGAAGTTCATTCCACCTCATAGGTGCCAGAACAGAGAAGAATCTTGATGCATGCCTTCCTTGTACCCTGAGAGACAGAGGGACCAGTCGAGAGAGCATGGTGCAGTGCAGGCTGTGATAAGTGCTTTGAGGTAATTACCTACTTATTTTGTTGCAATTACCAGTATAATGGTTGTTTCTTCCTTGAACCACAGTTTCATGTAAATAATTTGGTGAAGTATGCCATGTGCTCATGTTTGTTTTGTTTGATAATCTAATTCTGTCTCCACCTTGTCCTGTCATTGATTTTGTTACTTGATTGTGTTCACCTGTTCTGTGTTTAGTTCTGACTAGTTTACCATGTTGTGGCAATGTCTCATTGTGAAGTCTTACCATGAATTATTGTCATTGTTATTGATGGATTGTTATTGTTATTGATGGAGAACAAGTCCAAGCCTTGTTCTCCATGTCTCAAATAATTTTCAAACTCCATGTTCTCCTGGTTTGCATGCTTGCTGTTTTGGGTTATTGATCCTTATCTTATATTTGTTTAATTTATCCTGCTTGTATTTTGACAAGCAACCCCACACCCCCAATGAAAAAAAAAACACCATAGACTTGGCTCATGCTTATTATACTTGCTCCCAGTACATCATATACCAAGTTTACACCTTTGCATCCTTTCTCTCACCACACATTACAGATGTTTCACGTGAATGAAATCGACAAACACTGATTACATGATGTACAAATTTCCCAATCTCTATAAGTCCCGGTAATTTATAAACTTTAAATCCTCATGCAAGAAAGGCAGAACAAGGATTAGTATTATTAACCAATAAGATCCTCTCACAACACTGACCATCTAGAATGAGGGGAAAAAAACCCATAGCCCCCTGTTCTCCTAATCTGAGTCTGATGCAGACTACCATGCCTTGAAGGACTCAACCCTTTTAACCTCCAAACAAACATGCAGTTGTGTGTCTTCTGGGAGCCAGAGAGACTTTACGTTGAACTGCCATCTGCCCGCAGCGCAATTACCTCTCACTCTAGTAATCACCTGCACAATGCAAGGACAGCGGGGAAATTCAGGTGAGAAATGCCAGGCAGCAATCAGGCACTGCAATGGGGGAGCAAGGCCATTTTCTTTGATTTGCCTTCAAATGCAGGCGTCAGGCCCTTAATTATGAGCCAAGTGACAGGCCGGGCTGCTGAAAGCCTTATTATTCCAGCGAGCTGAGCTCAAATCAGTTTTGTATCGATGATCTTCTGAGAACAGGGAAAGTGATGGCTGGGGTCTCTGAAAAATAACAGAGAGCACAGTGTGTGTGTGTGTGTGTGTGAGAGAGAGAGAGAGAGAGAGAGAGAGAGCGAGAGAGAGTGAGCGCGAGAGAGGGGGGGCACAGTGGTTTAAGGAAGGAGAAATGAGCTAGAAAGGCAGTGTCCGACAGAATAGAGCAGTGAGCATGATTTATGTTTTGCACTGTACACATTAGAGATCCATCATGCTCTCTTACCAAGTTCTGCAAGAAAACCACAAACAAGGAGAGTAATCCTTCTTGAATTAACAAGGTGTGTACATCGAAATTAAACACTTGAGGAAACTACTTGGGAATGGAACTTCAGGTTGGCAGACATTTTCCCAATACACAATATGTAAAATGATATTCGGATTTGCTAACAGCAGTAGCCAAACAGCAGCACAGATAACATCCAGCGGAAAAACTGTAGTCTAAATGATTTGGGTTTCGTTTTTTTCAACAGCTGAACTTTGAATCTTGTTATGTTAAAACTCAAAGAAAGGGTTTTTCGTTAGAGATGCACCGATACTAAATTTCTCAGCCGATACCGATAATCGATACCGATAGTTCTGCCTTTAATGCCTTCTTATAAATGAATAATGATTAATTCCACAATTCTGAAGGAAATACAAATAAAAACTTTATTCTCTCCATTTCAACAAGTTGTTTCACAGTAACTGGTCTCATAAACAGAAAACACATTACACATTAAAATTAACACATTAACTAAATTTTGAAGATTACAGTAAGATTTCTTAACTTATTGAATGTTATTAATTCATATTAACATTAACTGAATTCTAAAAAAAACCTCCTGTTATTCTCACATTCACTCACCACAAACACAAGCATTCCTACTTCATCATTGAACATCAAACTGGTAATATATAATATCGTTTTTATCTATTAACATTAACTGGATATGAAATATACTACTCTACAAATAAATTTTTCTGTGCAATATAAACTACTTTTTTCTCAACTCATCTTCATTTAAATCTTTCAATGGTGTACTGGCCCTTTAATTCAGCGTGAAAAAAGAAAAATTGACTCGATGCCGAAACTCACGCTTCACTGCTGTTCACTTCCGGTGTAAAATTTTAGCAGTGCAGAAATTACAGAGCTTACAAACTGCAGTTTTGTTATCATTCCACATAAGAAACATACTCACAGCACAAAATTACACACAGCACAAAATCGATGTGTTTTCCCACACTCTTTTGATTGACAGAATATTATCGGCCGTGATCATCGGATGTTTTTAAACCATGAGCCAATGGCCGATAGCATGAAAATTAGACTTTACATACATCGGTGCATCTCTAGTTTTCATACATCAAATCCTCTCAGACACAACCACAGAAAAAAGTCTGACTTTACACATCAGTGCTATCTACGGTGCCAAACTAGCTGCCTAACCTTAGCAATCTAGCTAAAAGACATTGTGGATAGCACAAATATCAGACAACAAAAGACCCAAATTGGATGACAAAATATATACACTGAAAGGGAGCAGCCACGCGATTTAGATTCCCCATCTTGTCTTTTAGCTAGCTATCTAAAATTAGCCAGATGGCTTGCTAGCATCAGCTGTGTAAATAGTTACAGTTACAACACAGAATGCTGAAGGATCAGAGGAACCCATAAACAAGAGCTTCTGTTTAATCTATCCAGCTAAACTTAACCCAATAGCTGGCCACGTTAAACACTGTGCATTGTGCTGTGGGTCGGTTGCCTGCACAGCAAGCAAGCAATCAAAGATCAGAGCTGTAATGCTCAAACAGAGTGTCAAGGAATCAGAAGTAGAGATAACACAGCCAACAGATCGAGCCAGCCAGCTAACATTCCATGGTTCGCAATAAACTTTTTATTCTTACAACACTTCTGTAATACTGAAAAGACAATGATATCGGCAACAAATCATTACATATACTTCCTAATATGCATTATGTATACATCCCTAACTGAATACTACCACATTAAATAGTATGTTAATATACCATTACTGGTTTTAGACTTACTATTTAGTATGAAGTATGTGGTTGGGGATATAGCATTGTTGATTAATTTTCTATAACAGCAGCTCTGACAATGTAATTAAAATCGCAAGGACTATGTATGGCAGACGTTATCTAAGCTTAATAATGCACAAATAAAAAATGTCCTGCTATTTAAGAAATAAAATATTTAACATGGAAGAAGAATATTCAAGTAACCAGGGTGCTTTGCTTCTCTGTAACATGATAAGATGCATTTTTTTGTATTATCACTCTAGAGCGAGAGAGAGAGAGAGAGAGAGAGAGAGAGCGAGAGAGAGAGAGAGACAGAGGAGACTGGGAAGAAAACGGCTGTATATACATAGTTGTTATAATGTAAGTGATAACAGGAAGTTAACATTAAATATAACTATAAACAAATAAAATTATGTGGTGTCACTGATTAATAGTACTATTGTTAAATTGTTGCTGTGGTAAAAGAGAAATAAAACACTTCAGGACTGCTTCAGGGTGGTAGTAAAAGTAGTTCACACATACAGCGATAAAGCGACCATAGACCATTCATTTTCAATGAGACCTGGCAACTTCCAGTGACATGAGCAACAGCGCCCGTTAACGATTAGATGTGGGCGTGTCCAGTGACGCAACAAAGGTTCATTTTATACAAATTTGGAGCAGCAAGTATCAATGGGAGCAAAGACAATTGAGTGCACGTTATCCGTGATCCACCATGCTTCCTGCGAGTGTGAATTGATTCATGGACCCCGACAGTCTGGCACTTGCAGTTTCACCGCAGAGAGACGGTCACACACTGCTTCTCCTTCATCTTGTAGAATATGATGCATATATACACTGGTGAATTTTATATACAAACGCTCTCCCTCCAGAATGTTTAATTTTAGCAGCAAGAAAACTGGTTTGTTTTCAAAAGTGGAATTCTAGTTGCGCCACCCACTGATAAGTGTTACTATGGCAACCAGTAGTAGGAATGCCTACTGGTAACTTCATAGTACAGCGACTGGCGACTTGCAGCGATAGAATCCCTGTATGTGTGGATATACCTTAACTCTTCTTTGCTTTGGGACACTTCACCACCCATTGTTGATTATTTTCCTATGTTAACAGGCCCTGGCCTTATATATTTCCTAATTATAGTTCAGGTTATTTCCAATGCTACCAGTGGCTACATTTACATGCACATCGAATTCCGTTTAAGTCTATATTCGAGTTACAGCCATGTTCCAAATACGATGTTTATATGTGTACAGGCATCAAATATTCCTGTATACAAGGTTGTTGTAAGTATGCCTGAGTTGCCAATCCTAAAGACCTAGCCTACAGCTAAGCATCTGTTATCACCTACAATTCCTTGTGGACTTGGCATGCACATATATCTACTTTCAGTGGATTTTCTGAATAAGGTGTTTACATACAAAAAATTTCTGATTAAAACAGGTATATTCCATGGGTGGTAATCGGAATTTGGGGAACCAGAATATTGTCTAAATCAGAATCCGGCAACCGGTTTGCGGCATTTACACGACGTAATACTAATTTGAATATTGCCAAATTCTGATTAATATCAGAATATTGATGTGAATCTGAACGTAGCCATTGTCTAGGTATAGTCCATCCATCCATCCATCTTCTATACCGCTTATCCTTCTTCAGGGTCACGGGGAAACGTGGAGCTTGTCCCAGGAAGCATCGGGCACAAGGCGGAGTACACCCTGGACAGGGTGCCAATCCATCGCAGGGCACAATCACATACACATTCACCCACCTATTCATACACTACGGACACTTTGGACATGCCAATCAGCCTACCATGCATGTCTTTGGACTGGGGGAGGAAACCGGAGTACCCGGAGGAAACCCCCGCAGCACGGGGAGAACATGCAACCTCCTCATGTCTAGGTATAGTAATCAGAAAAAAAGATCCATGATACTTGGTTATTGTCCTGCCCAATAAGATTCATGGAAAACCCTGCATTGTGGAAGAGATTCTCACTCACAGTGTGTGCTCGATGAAGCTAGTTTGACAGACCACTGCTTTCATTAGCAAGAAGTCATTTTTAGTCAGGTTGGGATTTTGGGTGTTTCTTGGCAACCATAAATCATAACCAGTGGATAAACATACATAACAAGCGAAACGTGTCATCCTTGGAAACCCATATGCCAGGAGCTATAAACAGTGTAGTCAGCTGGGAGCCTCGTTCACTTGGGAGTCTCGCAAAGCAGGACAGAGCTCTGCATTTTACACGGATCTGGCGTCTTATCCATTCGCAAATGTCAGTGTTATGAATAGAAGCGTTGAGCTTTGCTGTGAGAGAAGTAGTCCCATGGCCAAGTTTCTGATTTTTCAGAAATGGAGCATATAACACATTGATAATTTATACTTATATTTCGAATGCTATGAATATTAATAAATAGTGTCTCCATGTCTGAGCATGTTGATATGCATGTATGTGTTAAGATGAATGCATGGTGTGTTATAATATGTGCCAGTGTGTGATTGCTAGTGTGAGGTGTGTGCATGTGGTCCTTGTGTGTGTGTGTGTGTGTGTGTGTGTGTGTGTGTGTGTGAGTGAGTGTGTGTTTGTTGGTAAATAACTACGTCCTGCTGGTAATGGCCCTGTGATGAGCGCTATTGTTCTGTGTGTGCTTGGTTGGGTCAGGCTGTAGGGAGCCAGATTGCTGCTGCTTCTGCAGCTCCAGCAAGATGCCTCACAGAATATCAATGACCCTGTGTGCAGACATGCATCTAGTGTGCCCACTAAAGCCTGCAGGCTGTCTGCCCCCACAGAGCAGGGCACAGATACACTGGGGCACACAACAACCAGACACAAAGCATTGTTCATACAGCTTGTAAACCTTGGCCTGGTATTGATTGCAAAGTGTCATTTATCAAGAGTATATACCACGACTAGAGTAATTTGATTACAAAATATATTTTGTAGTAAAAATTTGAAGCAAGTTGAAAGATGAGTATATAAATGGTTTAAATATTTGACAGAATATTTATTCAGAATATTGTACTTCCTATGGACTTCTACAGAAATAGCACAGTTCGGTAGTTGATATATTTAAGTTTACCTTCTAATTTCTTCATTCTCATTTTTGACTAGTTTTGGAGATGTGTCCATTTATTTTAAGTTTTATTTTATTTAGTTCATTTATAAGGTTTATGGTCACACTTGTGAGTGGTAAATGGTCTGCATTTACATAGCGCTTTTTTAACCTTAGCGGTTCTACAAAGCTTTAAACTGTTTATCACACACTCACACACCAATGGTAGCAGAGCCGCCATGCAAGGCATTAGCTTGCCATTGGGAGCAACTCGGGGTTCAGTGTCTTGCCCAAGGACACTTCGGCTTGGGAAGTCACGTGGGACGGGAATCGAACCGCCAACCCTACGATTAGTGGACAACCCGCTCTACCACCTGAGCCACAGCCGCCCCGAGTGGTGGGTAAATACAGAGTGAAAACTGCATGTAAAATGTTTAAAACCATAGGTTTAAATGTTTAAAACCATGAAGGTACATTTCTTCAATGTACAAATACAACAATAGTCAATAAATTATAATGAAAACAAATAGACTTTATTCAAATAACTTGTATACATTTACTTTCTACTTGCAGATCAGTGTCTGTAGCAAACTTTAATACTCCCACCCCAATACCAATACCAAGTTAAAAGCTTTGAATCATTTTTAAATATATAAAATACATTTAAAATACTGTAAAGCATTTTTTTTAGTATCCTCAAGGATGTTCATCCTAAGGCTAAATGAAGAAAAAGTAATAATAAATGTTTAAATGTTATCTATGAATAATATAAAATTCAATATTTACTGTGTAATCATACTTACCCTGATTATTTCATGTTGTACATGATCATATTTGCTTATTTAACAAGAATAATTATAATAAATATAGGAATGTCCTTACATTTGTTGTCAACTCTGTTACTTTGCTAAAAGCTCCCCTTTAAAATAATGTATTCATTCATTAAGTCAAGTCTTTTTAATAAGTGGTTTTAGGAATTCAAATGTAGAGAACAAGAGCAAGTTCTTCCTAGTTTTTGTCTTATGTATAATCTTTTATAGTGCATAACCACTGGTACAAATCCTACCAGTACATACACTGCCCTCCACTTATATTGGCACCCTTGGTAAATATGAGCAAAGAAGGTTGTGGAAAATTGTCTTTATTGTTTAACCTTTTGACCTTTTGTTCAAACAATTCACAAAAATACTCTGCTCTCATGGATATCAAACAACTGCAAAGAAAACACAGGTTTATAAAAAAAAAAACTTTGCTAAATATAGGTGTGCAACAATTATTGGCACCCTTTTAGTCAATACTTTGTGCTACCTCCCTTTGCCAAGATAACAGCTCTGAGTCTTCTCCTATAATTCTTGATGAGCTTGGAGAATACATGGCAAGGGATATGAGACTATATATATATATATATATATATATGAGAGCAGAGTAGAGTATTTTTGTGATTTTTTAAAATAAAAGATCAAAAGGTTAAACAATAAAGACAATTTCCACAGCCTTCTTTGCTCATATTTACCAAGGGTGCCAATATTAGCGGAGGGCACCATATATGCTACAATACAGAAAGATTTCATACATTTTGCAGGGGTTCTTATTTCTTAAAATGCATGTAAATTCTGACAGAATCTAACCATGTCTTTCAGCACATTAGGCTTTGTGGCTGACACACAGTAGCCTGGAAATGACAAGCATGTTAATGTCAACTCTGGTACTTAGTAAGGTAACAGGTTGATATATAAGGTAACAGGATTGACAGTTTGATGTAATAAAGATTATAATCGTTAGAAAAAAAAAACATTTGTGTAAATATAGTGAATATAATTAATTCGAGTCATTTAAAAAAATATAGAAATTATATTATATATAGAAATTATATATATATATATATATATATATATATATATATATATATATATATATATATATTGCAGTTCAAAAAAACATTTTGTGCCTATTTCCCATAACGACCCTAACGCACCTTTTTCTCTACTCTCAAAAACAACAACAACTGTCCACCAGTAGTGGGGAAAAAAGCAGCCATTATGAAAGGCTAGTGTGAATTAATGGGTAAAACTCTTTTGTTCTCATATAGCAGAGCTAAAAGCATTAGGGACTACCTGGTGCGAGCAGATATATTTGTCCCTCCTAAGAGAGAAAGAAAGGATGTCTGCATGAGATGACTGGTTTCTTAATCTGCAGTGATTGTATGGCATGTGGAAATTTTTTGTTAGAAACATAATACATTCACAAGCACTGCTACTAGAAACAGAAACATTAAGCAATTGTTTACTTGTTTAAGAAAAAAACATGAATTACAACAAAAGAGTACATTGTAGAGCGCTTGTATATGCAGATATTAACATTGTATTGAACATAGAAGGACCATGCAAAGTGACATACAGGTGGAGATTTTGACCATATGATGTAATGGCTTTTATTAAACACATGGAATGACTAAACCAATATGTATCTGATTCATGAAACAGTTGTAAGAGCTGTGATTTGAGAATAACTGATGAATCAGCTTCAGCTGCGTGGGCCTAAGCTCCCGTACACTAATCCTTTATTTATGTCAAATGCATACGACACACCCCAATTTACCCACATATGCATCTAATTTGCATTAAACATAACAATAATTTATGCATGTGTTGCAACAGTGAGCTAATTATAGCAAAGCATTCTGCAGACTATAGTTATCCACTACCCAAGGAAATAAACTGAACAAGCAGGGAAAATAAGTTTCATGGAAGTCTGTGATATTCTTTTTGTGAAATAAAATGAACAGGAGAAAGTAACGATGCAACAATAGGGTTTGTTTTCAGTGATTTGCTTTCACTGATATTAATGATATAATTTAGGCAAATAGATACATTTATGGAAGTGTGCTACATATTTGTTGTTGTTGCTTTTTTTTTAAATAAAAAAGTTTAATAAAGGTCAAAATTAGGTCTGAAACGTTTTCTAGCCTCACCTGCAGGTAACTATGGGAACTATAATTTAAAACTAACTCTATAGCTAAACTTATACAAATAGGTCAGAATTAACCATGCCAACCAAGTCACATTTAATTAAAGCTTCATTTACAAATTTAGGTGAGACAAGTTTCCATCCTGAACATATGAACGAATCCTTATTTCATATAAACAAAATGTTGAAAGAAATCAAATGAAATTAATAAAAATGAAATTACTAAAAAATTGATAAACTCACAACTGGTGTCTTTTAGTGTTGATGTGAGGCTTTGAAAGAACCCACCTGTACAAGACTTCAGGTCAGAACTTCATGGTGAATCTCATATGCAAATGTGTCTGTTACTCAGTTACTCAAAAAAAAAAAAAAGAAGAAGAAGAAAAAGAGCCATGTCTTCTCATCCCGATTCACATTTACAAATTACATTTTGATGCTGTGGCTATAATCCTGCATGTGCATGATATTTTAATGGGAGGTTATCAGGTCTAATGCAAAACACTTTAAAGCATTTCTGCTGCAGTTGTTTTTTTGTATCTAATTCACTAGAAAAAAGAATTTCTCTCATCAAATTTGTTTGAATTGTAGTTTAATATGACGTTGCCTTTAAATTGATTGTAACATAGACACTGAGGTTTGTATAGTCACCAACAGTTCAGTCTTGTGTTACATATGGATTATTTTTCAGTGATGCGCAGTAGCGCATGTACCTTTAGTGCAATTGCTAAATCAAACATGCCAGTTAAAAACAGAGACTAAAGAAAGCATTTGCGAGACTTAAGTGCACCTCCTGTGGTCAATAAAAAAACCCACTAAGCACAAAAATCTGTGAAGGTGTTAAACACAGGCTGGCATCTAAAGAGGTGTGATGGTAGAACAGCATCAGTTTGGGCTCATAAACAGACTGAGCATCTCAGACAGATGGGCATTGTGCCTCTTCTCAGAGTAAGTGAATTAGATGGGCATCAAGCCCACCTGCAAGCACCCTAGACAAACAAAGACACAAAGACACATATGTGACAGTCCTATCTTTGGCTAATGCATCAGTCTATGGGGATAATTATACAGTATGTAAAATAGATACAAAACGAAATGCAGGCATGAGAACATTCCTAAATTTCATTACAAATGCACAGCCAAAAGTGTGTAAGGATAGTATAATAAGCTTGTATTTTAAACTCCGCCATAATTACCTCGCAGTAAGAGCGTGAGTACGCCTGTTGAAAAGCATCATTAGCTGGTATTAAATCTCTAGCTTGCTGTTCTGCATAGGATTTTTGGTCATGTGGTCTAGAGCTCATTTGCAAGGGTGTGTGTGTGTGT